>NC_081445.1:3763165-3802803 GCF_007210705.1 Tigriopus californicus | reverse complement strand
ATTGGATACTGGGTGTCATCGAAGATCTTCAAAAAAATCCGCAAGGCCTTATTCACAAGGCCACAATAAGAACCGTCTCACATGAAGCAGTCATCATGCACGCATGTAGCTTCCTGACTCTATCCTGATCCTGCACCTTGTCACGTACAATGGCAAAGGTGCAAATTCAAACCATTCCGAGGAACAGCACCTCACATCTTCACCTCCCGCCAATTACGGGCGTTATTGGACACGGTCATGTGGGCTTCAGGCTAAATCTTAGCCATTTATTGGAAATCCCGCTTCAACGGACCAGGGACCTGAAGAAGGTGTATCAAAAAGCTGCTAGTGGCCAGTTCCTCGTGCCACCACCCCAAGACATCATAGTCAATTTGAGTCCAAGAACAAAGGAACGAGGTCTTAACGACATGTGGTCAACCATGTTCTCAATCCTGGGCCAACCAATCGACTTTCACAGACACGTTAAGCGATCAATATTCCTTCCTTTTTTTCAACTTCATTGGCAGCATCGTCAATTTGGGCGCTACACTGGCTGTTGGAGTAGCCATACGTTCGGTCCAATATTGAGTGGACGTGATGAATCACGACATCGTCGCAGGCTCAACAAATTGCGCAAATCCACGCTACAGACCTTAGCAGATCAATGATCTCAGCTGCACGGTCTCGGCTTACCCATGAACGGTTGTCAGATCTTCAGGTGGAACAAGGACTGAATCAACTACTTCTTCATTGCTTTCCAACAGGACTCGTGGCGGGATCCCTCGTTCTGAAGTCCCTTCAAGAACTTGAAGTGGTGGCAAAAACGAAGAATCATTTGGTGCCATTTCAAACTATCAGCGCCTTCCTCTGGTTTCCAACTACCTTGAACGTCCAAGACGGAATCCTTTCCTTCACAGTTCAAGTCCCATTGGTAAAGAGATCGTCAGAAATGACTCTTTTCAAACTCGTGCCTGGACCATTGGAAATGTCAAGCTCGACAATAGTTTTGCCCAAAATCAAGGATTTCATTGCGACATCTCCAGGGGAAATTCAATTTCACCCTAGTTGGTGAGGAAGATTTAGGGGACTGCAGTCGTGTCAATGAACATTATGTTTGCAAGTCTTCAACGAGTTATCAAAACTATGAAGACTTTTGTGAACAAGCGTTGCTCATTGGAAATGCAGCGGCTCCAAGAAGCATTGCGAGATGAGAGTGTACAAGAGGCCAACTACTCAAGAAGTTCTGGATCAAGTGTTCCTACTCATCCATCCTCAGAAGGCAGACATATTTGTCCAATGCTATCCTGAGGACCCGGAAAAATTGAGTGTCGTTGGAACCGCACTAATCCAGCTATCATCCGGTTGTTTCTTGATAGGCCCGCACTAGCCCGCTTCATCTCCCTACCACGCTGAGACCAAGATGATCAATGTAACACTGAAAGGACTTTCCTCTCCAACGCCCGAAATACCCACAAACACGTCCCTTGATAACATCCACACTGGTACCAAAGAACTAAGTGAAGAAATCAACACAAGCCATGACAATATCCATTATAAAAAATATAGGTGTTTATTGCAGCTTTGTCCATAACCCTCCTTGGCGTTATAGGATTATTGTGCAAGAGGTTTTTGCAACTTGTTACATAACTTCTAGCCAGGGGTGTTCCGAGTATCGGAAATGGATATTTGTTGATCAGATTTTGTAGTTCTTGTGTAACTAGATTTCTCCCAGTGTTGTTGATAGTTTTTCCGCTAATGGTAGCCGAGTGGTCTAAGGTACCCCATAGAGGCACGACATGGTTCCCCAGAGGGCGTGGGTTCGAATCCGCCTTTGGAGAAAACCTAATAAAGCAGTTGTTTCAACCCGCCACAAGCGTTCAGACGTGTGTTCTTGGGCTCGTCGTAGAGTGACACTCTGTACAGGCAGATTCCAGGGCACAAACGACCCACCATAAGGGTTCTAGGGGGCACACNTCTGGATCAAGTGTTCCTACTCATCCATCCTCAGAAGGCAGACATATTTGTCCAATGCTATCCTGAGGACCCGGAAAAATTGAGTGTCGTTGGAACTGCACCAATCCAGCTATCATCCGGTTGTTTCTTGATAGGCCCGCACTACCCCGCTTCATCTCCCTACCACGCTGAGACCAAGATGATCAATGTAACACTGAAAGGACTTTCCTCTCCAATGCCCGAAATACCAACAAACACGTCCCTTGATAACATCCACACCGGTACCAAAGAACTAAGTGAAGAAATCAACACAAGCCATGACAATATCCATTATAAAACACTATATGTGTTTATTGTAGCTTTGTCAATAACCCTCCTTGGCGTTATAGGGTTATTGTGCAAGAGGTTTTTGCAACTTGTTACATAACTTCTAGCCAGGAGTGTTCTGAGTATTGGAAATGGATATTTGTTGATCAGATTTTGTAGTTCTTGTGCAACTAGATTTCTCCCAGTGTTGTTGATAGTTTTTCCGCTAATAGTAGCCAAGTGGTCTAAGGTACCCCATAGAGGCACGACATGGTTCCCCAAAGGGCGTGGGTTCGAATCCGCCTTCGGAGAAAACTTAATAAAGCAGTTGTTTCAACCCGCTACAAGCGTTCAGACGTGTATTCTTGGGCTCGTCGTAGAGTGACACTCTGTAGAGGCAGATTCCAGGGCACAAACGGCCCCCCACAAGGGTTCTAGGGGGCACACGACCCACCATCCGGGTTCTAGGGCGCACATGACCCACCATCCGGGTTCTAGGGCGCACAAGACCCACCATTCGGGTTTCAGGGCATACATGGCCCACCATGATAGGGTTCCGGGGCATACAACCCCACCATTCGGGTCCCGGGGTATATTCGGGTTTTGGGTCATACAACCCCACCATCCTGGTTCCCGGAGAGCACATTCCCATCATTCAGTTTCCGGTGGAACACATCCCCACCATTCAGGTTCCGGGGGAACGCATCCCCACCACTCAGGTTCTGGAGGAACCCATCCCCACCATTCAGGTTCTGGGGGAACACATCCCCACAGTTTGGGCTCCAGGAGAAACACAACCCAACCATTCGGGTTCCAGAGGAACACTATCCCAATATTCGGGTTCCAAGATCACAAGGCCCACCACGAACCGGGCACACAAGGCCCACCACGAACCGGGCACCCATAGCCTGCCACGAACCAGGCACACAAAGCCCACCTCGAACCGGGCTCAAGGCCCACCATGAACTGTACATTTCTTTCGACACCGACCAACTCTCTTTTCCATGGGCATTGCTTCCCCACCCTTATAGACTCAACTCACCAAACACTTTGCACAATTGTAGTGCTGGCGGTGCTGAACCCATAGCCTGTCGTTAATTGAGCTAGGATGGCGAGTTGGTGTGACGGAGAGAGTTGGAGATCTGTAATTTCATTTTTGAACGCTTGGGATGTATAATTGACTAGAGTGTTGACTAGATTACGAGTATGAGCATAAAGTGCAATTTCCAACAGTGTTCTCATTTGCTGTTCATATATTTAAGAGTTTCGAATCAATGGGATACCATTGTTTTTTTTTCCTAATAATTTCAGGTGGTCATACTTATTAAGTCATTCTAGAGAACCATTAGGTCTGGCTGACATGCTCCGGCGGAATAGGTGTGGTGGTCGCCTGGTGTGGCCATGCGACACCATTTGACTGCGCTTGGAAACGAAGAAAGCGCCAAATTTGGATATTTTCTTTGGGGAGTGAGCATGACTTACGAACTTTGGACTCAAATTGGCCGATCTAACAGTATTATTCTTGAACCTTTTTATGACTGCATCCTTTTTTCTCATCCACACCCAACATAATCCGCTCTTTCACCCATATTTCAGAAATTCGACCTAGCCTAATGATCAACTGAGCACGGGTTCTCCTGAATCTCAAAGTCCATAAATGACGCGTTAGTCAGTCAGTCAACTGAAGCAATAAAATCTATCTCCGAGAGCGATTCACGAGTTTTTTCTCACAAGTGTTCATTTTGCCATGGTCTCGAACCGACACGCTAAATGCAAATGTCTTACGACAATGACTGCAATCGAACTTGCTAATGGATGACTATGACAATGATGAAGAAGATAGCTTTCAGCCAAAAGGATAGGCTGGGACGACGGGCAATACCCTGTACTTCGTTAGCGTGATTCACATTCCCCCAACATACACTGGACTGAAGGACGAGGAAGAGCAGGGCAATGAGTTCAAGCGGCTCGATAACGTTTCTTGGTTCTCCGAGGGCGTGGCGACCTCAGAGCAGTCATAATTAAGAGAGGAAGCCATCCCGAGAAGGGCTGACTTCACCATCTTTTTGCCGTGCGCTTTCAAAGTCTTCTAGAAACCAACGCTTTAGCTCGAAGTTTGACTCCTAGACAGCGGGGCAAAAGTAGCATAAAAATGCGCCACAGATAATCGTGATTTCTGTCATCTTGAAGCCATGAATCGTTTAACTTTTTAACTAATTTTCTTACAAAGAGTGAGTGCTGTCACAAAGCATTCGAAACTTTGCGAAGGCTTTTTATTTGTTTGAAAACGTTGCTTGGAACATGAAATAATCGTAAATACTTCAAAATAGGTGAACTCTCGTCATACTGTTATGTATGCCAGAGATGGCCGGAACATCGAGTCACATGATCAATTTGTGTTGGGATCTTTACATGGCTGAAAACGAAAAAAATGTTTTGTAAATGACTTATTGATTGATGGCATATTAATCTCTTGGAATACACAAAATTACCTCGGACAACCACTCTGAAGCCCCCTCGAACTATTGAGTCATCCGAAGNTCTATTTCCATGGGCATTGCTTCCCCACCCTTATAGACTCAAATCACCAAACACTTTGCACAATTGTAGTGCTGGCGGTGCTGAACCCATAAACTGTCGTTAATTGAGCTAGGATGGCAAGTTGGTGTGGCAGAGAGAGTTGGAGATCTGTAATTTCATTTTTGAACGCTTGGGATATATAATAAACTAGAGTGTTGACTAGATTACGAGTATGAGCATAAAGTCCAAATTCCAACAGTGTTCTCATTTGCTGTTCATATTTTTAAGAGTTTCGAATCAATGGGATACCATTGGTTTTTTTCCTAATAATTTCAGGTGGTCATACTTATTAAGTCATTCTAGAGAACCATTAGGTCTGGCTGACATGCTCCGGCGGAATAGGTGTGGTGGTCGCCTGGTGTGGCCATGCGACACCATTTGACTGCCCTCGGAAGCGAAGAAAGCGCCAAATTTGGATATTATCTTTGGGGAGTGAGCATGACTTACGAACTTTGGACTCAAATTGGCCGATCTAACAGTATTATTCTTGAACCTTTTTATGACTGCATCCTTTTTTCTCATCCACACCCAACATAATCCGCTCTTTCACCCATATTTCAGAAATTCGACTTAGCCTAATGATCAACTGAGCACGGGTTCTTCTTAATCTCAAAGTCCATAAATGACGCGTTAGTCAGTCAGTCAACTGAAGCAATAAAATCTATCTCTGAGAGCGATTCACGAGTTTTTTTTCTCAAGTGTTCATTTTGCCATGGTCTCGAACCGACACGCTAAATGCAAATGTCTTACGACAATGACTGCAATCGAACTTGCTAATGGATGACTATGACAATGATGAAGAAGATAGCTTTCAGCCAAAAGGATAGGCTGGGACGACGGGCAATACCCTGTACTTCGTTAGCGTGATTCACATTCCCCCAACATACACTGGACTGAAGGACGAGGAAGAGCAGGGCAATGAGTTCAAGCGGCTCGATAACGTCTCTTGGTCCTCCGAGGGCGTGGCGACCTAAGAACAGTCATAATTAAGAGAGGAACCCATCCCGAGAAGGGCTGACTTCACCATCTTTTTGCCGTGCGCTTTCAAGGTCTTCTAGAAACCAACGCTTTAGCTCGAAGTTTGACTCCTAGACAACGGGTCAAAAGTAGCATAAAAATGCGCCACAGATTATCGTGATTTCTGTCATCTTGAAGCCATGAATCGTTTAACTTTTTAACTGATTTTCTTACTAAGAGTGAGTGCTGTCACAAGGCATTCGAAACTTTGCGTAGGCTTTTTATTTGTTTGAAAACGTTGCTTGGAACATGAAATAATGGTAAATGCTTCAACATAGGTGAACTCTCGTCATACTGTTTTGTATGCCTGAGATGGCCGGAACATCAAGTCACATGATCAACTTGTGTTGAGATCCTTACATGGCTGAAAACGAAAATAATATTTTGTAAATGATTTATTGATTCACGGCATATTAATCTCTTGGAATACACAAAATTACCTTGGACAACCACTCTGAAGCCTCCTCGAACTACTGAGCCATTCGAAGTAAATCTCAGGACAATATAATTATTCTGAGATGTGAAATCATTATAATTTCCAGCATTGCAAAAACCTTTGTTCCCGGAAGTGGAAAAAAATACTGCGAGCATATCGTGACGACATTGATGTTCCTCTTCAATATCCACGTTCTCGACCTTCACCCTCAATTGCCGGCCGAATATGGTCTAAAACAAAGCACAACAGTCTTCCTGTGATTCATGTATTTAGGTACTCAGATTTCAGCTCTCGAGAGCAATCAATAACCTATCCTATCAAAGATTAAAACAATGCACGATTAATAGCTATATCCATAATGGTCACGGATGATTGCTCTCACTCCATCCTAGTAGCTTTTGACAAAGGATTTACTTACCTCAAATTTCCACAAGCATCGCTTGTTATTGGCATAGTTTCCACTAAGTGGATATTGGACCACCAGGCTAGATCCAGCGGGTATAAATCGGTAAACCAAAGTCACACATGTTGAAATGACGGTCTCTGTGGTGACCGTAGTGGATTCTGCAATCAAACTTGACTTCAGTCTACGGTATTGCTCCCTCTTTTAGTATGAGATTCCATAGACAATTAACACTATCTTAAATGCTGGAGCTTTCCTAATTTTATCTTACCAAACAAGTCGGTGTCTGAGCCAATGCTGGCAAATGTACGGGCATTCTCTCGGATTTTGCGGGCGCAATTGTTCAGGGCATTGCCAACAGAAACATTTTGGAATTGGACGCTTGGGTTGGAATAAAGGTTCAGGTTTGATCGATGGGTAGTATTCCAAGACCTAAAACAATTGAACAATTTCCCTCAATTGTACATATAACTTGCTGAAAGAAAGGAATGAACTTACGCCATAATAGTTCGGTATTGAGTGCCAAGAATCAGGTATCCGAACGCATATTCATGGATAGCATTATTATATTGGCCGCGTTCGCGATAGCATCCCAAGTTATGACCAATCTCGTGGCCAAAGACATAATTGGTAATGGCGCAATCTCTCTTGGTCACCCCAAACGGTAAACGCGTATCCCCGAGGTAGGCGACTCCACAAATATTTGAAGTGGTCTCTCGTACAAGAAGATGGGCGAAATCTGCTGTCCCACGTAGGTTGGCTGAGCTACCTGTTAAATTTGTATTGATAGAACAGTTATTTTTCTTGCTAATCTGAATTGCTGAAACTATCTTAGATAGTAGTCGCCCATCGACCAAAACCGCTTAGAGTTGATCACTTTTACCTTTGAGAGTGCGAAATTGTTCCAAAATGGAGCTTGCACTTTGGTTTTCAGTGATGTTGTTCACCTCTTGGGTAGAGAGCAATCGCAAACGAATTTGGGCTCTTGAGTTTTTGAAGCCAGTATTGGCCTGAGCAATCATATTGGAGATGAAAGCATTCACGTTGGATTCTACTTCGGCGAATTGTTTTGTGTAGTAGATCTTGATGGTGGCCACGTACGTCCCGTCAGGATCTTGTTGGAATTTACCTTGCTCTTGCTGGTCCTCAACATCGGTGAGTTCTTCCAGGGCAGCCTTGGTCTAAGGGTTGTTGCGAAGTATGAAGAACGTAAAGATATCAAATTATGTAGGAGAGAGGAATTGAATACTCACCATCAACTCTAAATTCCTCATCGTGTAATATGACGTGGAATTCCCCACGACTGGCTCACCCTGGGCTAAAACATGGCAACCGCTCCCAGTTTGGTCGCAAGGCGCCAAATTAAAGACCCTGTCAGCCTCATGAATGATGGCATTGACCTCATCGGAACCCGATTCGAAGAAAGTGATGGTCAAGGAGTTCAACAGGTCTCCAGATTGATAAACCGCCGTGATTGATCTGAACTCATATCCTGCCCAGAGAGTACATGAATGCAGGTTTGGAAAATGTCTTGGGAATTAGTGGCCTAGGTTATCCTTGATTACCTGGATAGATCTCAAAAATCGTGACCTTTGCTCCATTGGGTAGGATCAAAGGTTGGTTGCTTCTTAGTGCTGTCAGGTCAACGGTGACCTCCTCGCAATTGATCCATGGGCCATTTTCACAATTTGAAGAGAGTTGTACTAATGGTTTGGCAGTCAGGTTTCTGAAAAAGAAACAATAACACGGCCGGATTCCAATCCGTGGAATGGGGTATTACTCGAGTTGTAATTATGTAACTTACCGAGAGGTAGCAGTGGAGACCAGTGCCAAGAATGAAAGGATAACGAATTTGGTTAAAGCTCCCATGGCTCTCGCTGACGAAGGTTGATTATGATGTTCATGCTGCTCGCGGCGAAATTTATACTAATTCTTAATATCTAAAGCATTGCTATACATCCTGATTTTTTTCGAATATCAGGTAGATTGAGAGTATTTGATCCCTTCTGTCAAAATATCATTTCATATTATCTCAAAATGGGATCAAAATGATATTTTCTCCTCCTAAAAAAGGCAATATATTCTTAATATTTGACTTATCCAGTATCACTATCTCATATTTATTTTATTTCCAGATTGATGAATCCAGCCATATGTTAAAACACGCACATTGAGACGCAAATATTTTAGCTAGGCCAGATATTGCCCCTTGACATCTGTTAGGACATTAAGTGCAGAGTCGCATGATTCGGCTAAGAGATATATTCAGACTATGGTATGAGAGAATGAGCAACGTTGAAGTGGGAACCGGTTAAGCACAAAATAGTAGGGTAAGAGGAGGAAAGATGACTGGGCATGGCAACAGTAAATTGCTCTATTGATGAGTATGTTGAGATTGACAATGAGCACTTAGATGATCTTGCAGTCATAAATCAAGATGCTTTAAAGGCCGTTAGGGACTTGAGACTCTCGAGCTCTCCTGGCCCTGATGGGGTGACATCTCAGTTTCTGATGAGATACTCACAGGGTCTTGCTCCTGTTTTCTCGTACTTGATGCGTTGCATCTTGGACCAGGGCAAGTTTCCCTCTTCTCTGAAGCTAACTCATGTTGCTCCAATTTTCAAAGGGGGAGATAAGTCACTCCCCAGTAACTAAAGGCCGATTTCTATCACCTCGAATATTGCGAAGGTGTTTGAGAAGATCATGAAGTTCAAACTTGTTGAAGTTCTTGATATCCATGAAGTCTTCTCCTAGCCAGCATGGGTCCCAAGCACAGTTTAGCACGGTTACCCAACTTTTTGAACATATAGAGAAGGTGATTGAAGGACTAGAGAGGCATGAATCAGTTGATGTAGCTTAACTCGACTTTGCAAAGGCCTTTGTCAAGGTAGTTCATGACCTGTTAGATAATAGGCTCCATGAGACTGGGATCCAAGGCAAGGTTCGCAAGTGGTTAAGAAGCTTCATTTGTGGTAGGAAGCAATTGGTTATGATTGAGGGATCCTTGCGTGGCATCCATGATGTCAAGTTGGGTGTTCATGGGCTCCATTTTGGGTCCTTTCCTTTTTATCATCTTCATTGCTCCACTTCAGAAGCTTGGTAGTGATAATGTCAGTTTCTCTTCTTATGCTGATGATACAAAATTGGTATTTGGTAGGAAAGGTCAAAATATCGGTTCTTTGGTAGAGGTCCTAGACCAAACTACTCCTGGGTATCGGCACGTAACATGGCGCTGAATTGAACAAAATTCCGCTCAATGACCTTTGGGTCGACGCCATGAGACACTCCAATTTTAGATGATAAACGTAAGGGCATTCAGCAGGTTTCATCCATGAAAGACTTAGGTGTAGTCCTCCAAGACAATAGAAACTTCTATGAGCATATCCAGTTGGTAAAGCTTTTCAAACATGTTGTTGGATATATCACACGTTTAAGTCTAGAGATAGCATCACGATGCATGATGCGTTTCAAGTCGATTGTCCAACCGCATGTTGAATATGCCTCGCCCATTTGGGATCCAATTAGTTCAGCAGGTTTGCAAAAGCTGGAGTAGGTCCAAAGATGTTTTACTAGGAACATTCAGGATATGACAGAGCTCTTGTACTGGGAGAGGTTAGATAGGTTAGTATTGTGCAGTATTCAGAGAAGGTACAAAGGGTGACTGATATTGTAGGCTTTTAAAAGCATTGACGAGCTTTGTCCCAATCCATAGAGGCTTATTGTGCGTTTTGAGAGCACCTTCAAGACCTCTGGAATCCAGACTAAATCGAAAAATGAACCTCACATCTCTTCTTTCTCAGGCTCCTTCACGTTTCAATTTGCTGCACTCAAATATTCGTAGGACGTATGTAGGCGTTTGTCCGGTAGCAGAATTTAAGTCAGACTTGGACAAGTTTTTGACTAAAATTCCCAATCAACCTTATATTCAAGGATTAGCTAGATCAGCCAACTCTAATTCGTTGGTCGATCAAATAGTATAAGCAAATAAAAGTTAAGTAAAATGAATGAATTTCTCAGTAGCGGTAAGGAAATCCGCAAAAAAAACTTCTATATAATTTTGTTGAGTTGTCATTTAATTGACTTGCAAATATCAGAATCATGCTTTGTTTGAAAATAACACCTTCAAACAGTGATTGAGTCAATTGAAACCAAAGAAATTAGTTTGACTTTGACAATGAACTTGGTCTCAATAACACTCAATTAGTTGATTACATAGCCTTTGTTCTCGTTCAATGTGCAGTTGCTCCTGGTTTTTGGGTCATAGCTTTAGTTATGGCAGTTACTCAGGTGGCGCTCGATCAGATAGCGCCACTTTGTAATCCAGCACTTTGGGTGTATCCTACTGTACATACAGGGAGTGTCTTTTAGAGCTAGCTTGCATTCCTTCCTTGCTGGCTTCCCTCCTCGTCTAAGTCTAAATGGTTCTTCTCTTTTCTTTCAGGCTCTCTCCTATTGGTTTACAGAATCGTAATTTCTCGTCGATTAGAATGGTTGCAAGTATATGTCATGGCATTATAATGGTAACTATGAGGTTTAATCGAGGAATGTACTAATGTCAAATGTAGATCTTCGCGTCAAGCTGTGCCAATCACAGTAAGATCCCAAATTACTTCCAAGAGATCAATTTTGGTCCACAATGTATTTACCACGTCCAGCTTAGAGGGCCTGTTGATCACGTTGGAAACGTACAACCTCGTTTTGCCTATATTTATGTTTAATTCACAAATATGATTCATTTTAAATGATTTTCGAATGAAACAACCACAGAACCAATTGCCTAATCTTTTATATTGTTTGCATATGATACGACTTTTAGCTGAAGTTAAACGACTATTTCAATATTCATTTCCATCCACTTGGATAGTTTGAGCGTGGATGGGATTGGGAGATGCTATCGAATTTGATGCACACCTTTACTTCAGATAAAGCGGACAGGGGTGTGGCGGGATAAGCATGTTCAAATGGAGGCGTGTTGAAACGTGGATGCGCCTGTATAAGGCCGTATCCAGATCGGCCCATGCCTGGATGAGGTGGGACAGAGGCGTGCCATGACCATTGTTTGTTGGGATGTACACGATTGTAAAAAGATGAATAAAGGCTTAATCGGCGAACTCTTGGAATCGGGCCTTGGTTTTGGAAGAAGTGGCCTGAATAATTTGAATCTGAATGTCACTTGTGCTTTGAGATACACAGGCCAAGGTCAAAGGATGGGATGACGGTGGGGTTGGTGGGGCCTCTCCATCAGGACTATATCATCATCACATGATCTTGGATAGAAATACTTCTTTGAATTAGACACACACCCTGATAGAAATTGAAGACCTCACTTTGACATTACCCGGCCGAATAATTTTCAACTGAAACTGACTTGATTATTGGTTCACTGGATTCGCCAAAGACTGGGCTTGAAACCATTTGATGATTGTGATGATTGTTTGACCTGGCAGAGAACTGCGAGCACCTAAGTTGCAATTTCACGATCTACAGCTCCTTTCTTGACACCATTTTCCAATCGATGACGTTACGTCAGCTGATTGTTGGTTTTTTTTGACTGGGACGTCAAGGCCATGACACCTCCCTTAGCACCGACCATTAAAAAGAAACTCGTGGTGTGTCAAAAAGCAGTGCTTTGGGACGTCAAGTCCATGCTGGAGACAGGGATGCATCCACCGTGGACAACGCTGCATTTCGGGACATGGTTAGCTCGGTTTTGACCTCAATCCAAGTGGTCGATGAGCATCTTGAGGATCTTGGCTGGGCTGACACCAGCGCCGAGACTGCGGCAGAGATCAAAGCCATTGACGATGGGATGGAGCTTGCACAAGAGCAAGTGTGTGGGGCGGCGGTGACGCAAAGCCCAACGCCGAGCATGAACGTCTCAACCATGACAATAAGAGTCATGTTCCAGGGAACAGATGGGCCTCAAGCCAGTCGAGCTCATCATCACCTTCTTGCCACATTTGTCTTCCAAAATGGATGCTCTTTCGTTACCGGAGCAGCACTCATACCTTCTTGTGCAACTCGACATGGGACTTGCCAATCTCGTGCACGAATGCTATAAGATATTGAAAGCCAGATTTCTTGAGGTATATACGATCTTCCAACGCAGATGGTCATGGCTCAAGGGGGGGTCTCCATGTCAAACGGACAAACTTTTCGAGAAGCCTACAATGCTCTAGAGGCACATGGTTTGGAGGCTGAAATTGAGAACATGACGAAAGATGATTGGATGATGTTGCGCCAGCTCGGCATGACCTTGGCAAGGCCATCAATACGACTTACTGAAACTCAAAATGTATTAAGGGCGAGAAGAAAAGGATCAAAATAGACCAGGAAAAATTGGAAAATATCAAACCTTGCCATGTAACCATTGCCAATCAGATATCCGTCCACCCTCGGGTTCTTTTGGCGGCTCTGATGCACGAGCTGGAAGAGGCACGAGTCGTGGAGCGCTACAACGGCCTCAGGGACTGGATCAGCCCAGCACATTTTGTGCCAAAGCCGGGGACAGGCAAAGTGAGACTGGTGACGGGTTATTGCCAGCTTAACAAAGTCGTCCATTGGCCGGTCCGGCTTTTTCCGAGTGCCACCAATCTGATGAAAAAGAGACACCCCATGTTTCAATGGTTTGTGAAGCTCGATTTCCCACACGGGTACTTCTAAATCCCGTTGGATCTTGAAAGCTTGAAGTTGGCCACATTTCTGTTACCGGACTGAAAGCGGCGCTATCTCGTTGCGCTCATGGGGTTGAATTCGAGTAGAAATGGTTTCAACGTGAGAACAGATGATGCAGTATGGGATCTCTTCAAATGGTTGCTAAAAAACATTGATTGTTGTGACATGTTGGTACAGGGCGCCAACATCAAGCAGGTCTTCGTCCACTTGCGTATGGTCCTCTTGCGATGCCGGGCTGCAGGAATCAAACTCTCCATAGACAAACTGGAAGTGGGGACCTCGGTCAAGTTTGCAGGCTTCATTGTTAATGGTGATGGGATCCGCCCTGACCCAATGAAGTTGGGGTCCATAGAATCGTTCCTGACACCAACAAATCTTATGGAGCAACAATCACTTGTGGGACTGGCCAATCAGTTAACAACTTTCCTTCCCAATCTTCAACATCTAACTTCTACGATGCGCCAACTATTGAAGAAGAATGTGGCCTTCTTATGGTTGAAAGACCACGCGTGAGAGTTCGAGCGGGTAAAGGACGTCCTCTGATCAGAGGCGATCATGAAGCCTTTTGTTACTTTACTTCCGACCAAACTCCCCACTGATGCCTCTCGAGATCACGGCTTTGATTACGCTCTTGTGCAAACCGACACTTGTGGGCACACTCGCCTGGTGCAATGCAGGTCGTGTTCCCTCAGGCTTGCTCAGAAAAATCAGGCGACCGTGGAACTGGAGGCAAACGCAATTCTGTGGGCAATTCGAAAGTGTAATCACTATCTTAGCGGGATTTCAAATTTTCTGATTGTCACTGACCATAAGCCTCTCTTAGGAGTTTTTGCGAAGCCTCTCTAAAGCAATTATGAATTATTCATTGTTAAATGATGAACTATTGCCCGATGTTGTCCATATGTCACAAAGATTTTTTTTTTAAATCAATAACTAGTGAGGTGATTCTTCATTTCGTTGCACTTTATTCTGGACAGCCTAAGGTTGCTGGGGTACCGTATTGGTAGAGCAACCGCTTTCCAATTTGCGAATCCTGGTTCGATCCCAGGCGAGCCGAGTCCAAGCTTCTTTGCGGTGTCTTCTGACTCCGAACAAACAAGCAAACACAAACAAACAACCTGGACAGCCTTTTCAATGCTAAAAGTTACACCATAATCGTCCCGACGCCGTAGCAGAGATGCGTCCAGGCGTGGTGTCATGTCTCATACCATAGTCTGACTATAGCCAGTTGTTAAGCGGTTTAACGTATCCAGTTGAGTATAATAGAGTATACTCTAACTGAGTTTGCTAGAGTATATGCTTCAGTACATAGATGTACTATGACATACTCGTATGATGTCATAGCTGGAATGTGCTCTAAGTATAGACAAACTGAATCCAAGTGTACTCAATGTATAAACAAATGAAGTGCACTCGTATGGTTATCTCGGCAACAAGTCTAACAGTTGAAAAAAGATGGATCTAAAGGACATTCAACGTTCGAGAAGCGAGGAACTGTCCTACATTGACTTCCTTGAATATGCTCACGACGTCACGGCAATCCAAGAACAATTCCGGGCTTCAGTCCCTAGGGTGCGATTGCGCGATCGGCAGGATCCAGTTGACTCTATGCGAAACGTTGACTTCATCCGGGATCACGGCATGTCAAAATTCGCCTTCTGCCGCATTCTCGATCTAACGCGTGGTCAATTGGATCCCAAGCACGAAACCCCAATTGCTGCTGTCCCTTCCGCTCAAAAACTGTCTTGTTTCTTAAGACTGTTGCGGACGGCCAGCATACATCGATGTGTGGCTGGAAACAAGGACATTCAGTTGTCTCCATCAATGGCTAGTCGATTCATCAATCAGGTACGCCGTTTGGTATCATCAAACAAAAGGATTGATTCTAATCTTTGATGAATTTGTTTTCGGGATGCAGGTAGCTCTTGTATTCGCCAAAATGCAGACCGAGTATGTGAAGTTTCCCGATTGGTCCGAACAATGCCAAATTGCCCATGAGATCTCAGCCGAATTCGGTTTTCCTCCTGTTGTTTGTGGCATCATTGATGGAACTCACATCGAGATTCAGTGAGATATGTTTGATATTCATTGTATTACAGTCATTCCATAACATTGTTACATTCTTCAATAGAAAACCAAGAGTAAAGGACCCTGCTCCAGAGGAATTCTTTAAACGGAAAGGGTACTATTCAATTAACATGATGTGTGTAGTGGACAACAGGAGGAAGATCCGTTATTTCACTTGTCGCCACGCTGGTTCCGCCCACGACGCAAATATCTTTGGAGAGTCATCGCTGAGAGCCCACCTCTTATCAGAATTTCGTCCAGATCAACCCTTGGCACTATTGGGGGACGAAGCAGATGGAGCAGAAGATGTGATGCTTCCACCCGTTCGTGCACAACAATTAGCGTCCTCGCCCCCGCATCTGCGTTGAAAAGTGGCAAACTACAACCGTTCCCACAAGAAGACCAGAGTTCAAGTAGAGCACGTATTCGGTGTCCTAAAGAGCCGGTTTCCCGTCCTACTCAACATCTTACGTAGCACCAAGATGGCTAACATCCAAGCTCTCATTGCATCTACAGTTGCGATTCACAACATCCTAATTGATCTGAAAGATCCGATGCCTGCACCATTCCAGCCAGGGCACGATTTTGACGTCGAGCTGGACGGCCTAAATTTTCAAGAACTTTCCAACCATTCAGGGGAGAAGTTCCGTTTACGAAATTCTCTAATTGATCGATTTTTCTAGGCTCTAAAATCCCACCTCCAGCCTGCGAGATATAAATTATTCATAAACTTACATCAGTAATGCCTTCTTCCAAAATTGTTTTCCAGTTTACAATCCGTTAATTACTAAATCCAAAAATTAAACAGTACATAGGATCTCTATACTTATTCGAAAATGTATTGCCAGGTGGTCATGGCCAATAAGTACAAATGCAAGGGGGGTGGGGTGGGGAGCGGGAAGAAATAGGACGATGTAACTAATATTTAACATTAGTTAAAGTCATGTCGCTGTCAAGTAAAGCACTTGGCTCCAACCCCGCGGCCCTCTCCGCTTGGACTGCCAAGGCATGCTCCTTGTGCACTCTGAATTTAGCAGCCAGGACATCCATTTGAGCCAAGTCGGCCATCTTTTGACGCTCTATTTCAAAGAGTTGTTGGGTCCTCATCTTGAATGCTGTGTCTTCATGTCGCGATTTATTCTTCAACGTTTGCTTGTAGATTAAGCCCGCCGCCTTTTCCAGAGCCAAAATTTCCATTTTGACCTGAAGGGAAGAGCATATTACGTTATGTAATTTATCGAGTAAATTGAATATTTATATTTAATAATTGACTTACCTTGTGCTGTTCCGATTGCCAATTTTGCTTCTTTATTGGAGCGATCTTCGATGTATCGCCCGGCGAGTGTGGATGGAGCCCTGGCACGCCTACGAGCTTTTTTCGTGGCAATACGAACACCAGCGCTGGCAAATTCTGGATCAGCTAGCTCCTCTTCAGATTGAAGAGCCCTTGACGAGCGGTTTCTGTAAACAGTTTTATGTTCATTAGCATATCCGGTAGAATCATCATTCAATAAGACACAAAGTTAAAGTTATTGGTACTACCTTGATGTTGAAGCAATTGAACGAGGTGGTGACGAACGAGGTGGTGACGAAGGAGGCAATGACAGTTGCGGCGTCACGTCAGTCGCGTCTTCCGATTGGAGTTGGCCTTGTTCAGGGTTCAGGTAGAACGAGATAGCAGGGTCCCTGGCTATGGAAAAAAATGAATAAGACGTCAACTGTTGGCATAGCTGTCACACAAATGACTTATTTAAAACACAAATATATTGTTCGAAATTGCTACTTACTTTTTTCAATTCTTTGAGCTTTAAATTATTTGCCGAATAATTTGTCGTGTAGACGCAACATAAGTACTACTCCAACTTCAATTCTCAAACTGGATTCAATCTCGATTTTCCATCCTAGTGTAAAGCCGCCCAAACATTAGCGAAGCGGGAAACTTCCCCTGATCCAACATGCGACGCATCAAGTACGAGAAAACAGGAACAAGAAACTGTGAGCATTTCATCAGAAACTGAGATGTCACACCATCAGGACCAGGATAGCTCGCGAGTCTCAAGTCCCTGATGGCCTCTAAAGCATCTTGATCTGTGACTACAAAATCACCTAGGTGCTCAACTTGCCTGACCTGACCTCCTGAACCACCTTACTCTTAGTTTGTAATTGGTCATTTTTGTTGGAGGCCTTAATCTTACCCTGAATTGCGTCCAACTATTTTGGAGACTACCCACAATTACTGGATTCAATTTGCTCTGGATTCTTTGTTTCTTTGTGCTAATTTGCATTTCTTTTTGAACAAGAAGAACTGTTGAGACATGCAGTAGTGCTCCGCTGCAAATGATTTAATCTTAGTCCAAAGGCATTTTGTAACCCTCCCATCGTTTTCACCCAAATAAAGTTTGAAGATGAAAACGAGCGCGGTCTTGATGTCAAAGCCCAAAACAAGGTCTTGTTGTAAATAGGCAAGCGGCCGAGGAAAGTCGGTGTTCATTCTTGAACCATTGATGAGTGGAGAACTTAATGCAAGAAGAAGGTATATCTGGGATTACAAGAGTCAAACTTCAAAAGGCCAAAAGGCCGAGATTTACAATTTCCATTAGTCTACAACTGAATCCTTCAGGCTATGGTGTTAGATTTTTCAATGGTCCCTTTTGATGAAAGTATGATCAAGCAATTGTTGGCGGACGGGGGAAGGATTTTCAGAAGACGCAAAGAGCGGCCCTTAATCTCATTCCACCCTGTAAAGTACATTCCATATGGCAGCTTTTACACTTTATTTTTCTCTAAAAAGCGATGGGGAGAAACATTTATATTCATGTCGTATTTGTTATGTTTCAATGCTTTACAAATTTCTTTATTTTGACCATCTCTTCCCGTATGAATGCAGGTATTGATTGGCATTGATCGTTAGCCCAAGATTCTAGTCAACCGATTCTTTATTTCTTTGTACGTACAAGGGTGCCACATATCCTCATGCCAGTCCAGAGGATTTAAACAAATAACAAAAAAATGATACCGTATGGGAAATAGCAGAACAACGAAATAACACGCTTAGGCATCGGAGTTGTTATTTGGACGACCTCTCTTCCTCAAGATTCTCAATTCCGACACTTTGGCTGTCTTGAGTAGGTTGACGTGGACAAGTTTGGAGACTCCATCTTTCCTAAATAGCAGATAATTTTCTGCCTCTACGCGTCTAGTCACTTGCCTTCTCCAACTTCTTTGCGTTCATTCTCTTTAGAAATACCAGGGTGCCAAATCCAAGAACTTTATGCTGAGCATTTGTCACTTTGTCGTGAGCAGACTTTCTTTTAGAGGCTGACCTTTGGAGTTCCGATCACATATTCTACCGGACACTTGACAACTTCTCGTATAATTTTCCCACACCGGAAGCGGTTCGTGAAAGCATATTCCAAAGAACATCCAGAGGCATCCTCATTCGGCATCTAAAAAACAGCCTCACATGGGAAACCCCAATTGATGCATGAACTCTCATCATGACTGAACGCAGCTTTTCCGCCCACTCTGAATCACCGCACATGAAAAGCAACATGTTCATCATTGAACGATTGAAGAGCTCCACAGGGTTTGATTGATGATGGTATGGAGCGATAAGATGAGACTTTTATCCTAAGCTTTGAAGATATTCCTGGAACAACTTCGACTCCAAGAGAGAGCCTCTATCCGATACTAGCACTCGTGGAACATCACTTGGTGGATCGATGTCCCCGTTGATCCAATCAATCAAAACCTGTCCTCCCAAGGCTGGAACGGGTCTCACTTCAGCGCACTGAAGGAGTCCATGGCAACAATAACATACTTAAATCCGAGGAAAAGTGGTAAGGGTCGATAGCCACCTTGTGAAAAATTTCCTCCTTACTTTCATCCACAAGGACGATGAGGTCCTTGGTTGACTGTGCAAGAAGTCCTTCGCCATTCTACATGTTGTGCATGTACAACCCCATGTCTTAACATCTTCCACAATTAAAATCTGCAACGAATGAAGTCCAAAACTTTCTGAAGCCCAACATGCCCAAGCTTCAGGTGGAACTCCTCCCAGACCACACCTCTCAGAGACCTCGGGACCTCGACACGGACTTCTCCACCCTGAACAAAGTGTGATCTTTCCACTTGAAGTTTGTTGGACCTGAGTTTTCGGGCTTCACCAACTCCACATTTTTACTCGACTTTTCTTTGCATGCAGTATGTGCTAAGTCAATCTGGACAACCGCAGCTGTTGAAAGACACTCTGCATCATGGATAGAGGCGCCAGGGATGTGATGAATGTCAAAAACATTTTGCTCCAAGTTTATTGCCCTTCCGCCCAGCTTTCCTTTGGTATCTTTCTTTCCTTATTACCGCTGAAGAGGTCGGAGGTCGGTCTGTAGTTATGACTTTTTACCACTCCAAAGCAAATGCAATAGCTAGAGCCTCCTGATCAAGCCTTTTTACGCTGCTCGAAATATGTCTGACCTCAATGACATTAACGATTATGTTGGGAGAAGAGCCCCTCGCTTCCGTCTCAAAGGATCAAGTCGTTGTTGATTCACTCGACGCTGATGAGCCGGGTCCAAGTGAGGTCCAAAATTCAAGGTTAGGATCGCTCCTGACCTCCTGCCCCCGTCCTTGCTCTCCCCAGCCTCCACAGCCTCCCTATCCTCCCCTAACCCAAGCCCCATCGTCGGCTTGATTTGTCGAGAGCAATCAAGAGGACAACGATCACGAGGAAATCAGCACCGCCAGGGT
Organism: Tigriopus californicus; assembly: GCF_007210705.1. Classification (NCBI taxonomy): domain Eukaryota; kingdom Metazoa; phylum Arthropoda; class Copepoda; order Harpacticoida; family Harpacticidae; genus Tigriopus; species Tigriopus californicus. Next base: position 3,782,641 of record NC_081445.1, on the reverse strand, counting down.
CCCCATAGTAATCCCACCCGTAATCCCGCACCATCCCTTTCCATGGCCTGGCAACGAAACTGATGGGATGGGGTTGGCCCGCCGTCCAATCCCCATCCCCGCGGCGTCTCTGGAGCACATGAAGGAGGAGGAGGAGGCATCCAATGTCCAATGTGGCGTCGACTCTCTTTGGCTAACTCCTTTGAGCAATGAGGATGGGGATCCTGTGGCAGCCAGTGCAGTGCCGGTCAATCAAAAAAAACATCATTATGCTGGGTCCATACGGCCAACTACTTTATTATAAAAGGTGTTTGAGAAAGTGGGGAAAGACGTTGCAAAGTGTCGAATTTGCCTTGTGCAATACAAAGTAGCGAATCACGGCATATCCCTTTGGCATCATCTCAAGAAGCTCTATCCCGTAGAGCTCCAGCACCACCAAGGTAGTTTCAAGATAGTAGAACTCCTGACTGAGCCTGGAATGAGTTCCAAGGTTGGCGTGGTTGACTTGACAACGTGGGAGATGCTTCATGAAGCAGTTGATTTACTTTAACCATTGTATGAAGTCACTTTGGCGAAAAAAAACACAACTGGATGAAAGGTCATTCCCCTCACCAAGATGCTGATTTTGCAATATGCCAATTTCCCAGCAGTCCCTTCCCGGGCTGTTAAACACGACTTGGCCCAAGCTGTTCGTGGAAATCTCAATGGCCGATTTGGGGAGGTGGAAAAAATTAAGGAACTAGCGCTTGCAACTCTCTTGGATCTACGGTTCAAGGCTAATGGATTCTGTGATCTCCACTTCAAAAATGAAGCCCTAGAAATCTTAGTTTCTGAACTGGTTGGCCTGCATTCCCCTACAAATCGAGATCAACCACCCCGATCCCAGCCAAATCCAACCAAGCGACCTCAGTCTTCTCTCTGGGAGCATTTTGACAAGGATGTTGCTCAATATGAAGCCAGGGATACTACTACCTATCCGGACATTGCCCATACTCACCTTCATACCTACCTAAACCTCCCTTGCCATCCTAGGCATACCAATCCGTTCAATTGGTGGGTGCAGATTGGCCACGAAAAAATTCCCTGTCTTCATCTTGGCCCAAAAGTATCCATTCATTCCTGCTATTTCCCTTTCCCTCTGAGAGAGTGTTCTCCTTGGCTTGACAAATCATTTCTAAGAAACGGAATGGAATTGGCAATGAGTGCGCCCGAAAGCTAATATGTCTGCATGCAAACGTCAACAAAATTGAATGTTGCCCACTTTTTAATACATTCCCTCATTTTCACTTGTTAATAGATTCCCTCATTTTCTCTTGTAAATAAATTCCCTCATCTTCACTTGTTAATACATTTCCTCATTTTACATTTATAAATTGTCTCTATTCTTATTTATATTAAGATTTAAGAGGTGAAATCCAAATTGCTTTGGTAGGGATCTTGGCGCTTAACTTGGTCTATTTTGAATGGGATGGACAAGGAACATCAGAGAGTGAAAGTACATACAGTAAGTTTTATCGCAAAACCAGACATCAGAGTATTACATTATTTGCTCAAGACTGAGAGTACTGATTTTAAACCTATCAATGTAGTCCAGAACAAAGATGAAAAGACAAAATGAACAGTGACGTCCCCAATCAAATGTAGACTGTTGAGTGCTCAAAAATAACCCTTATTCATTTGAGTACAGTAAGGGGCACGAAGGATTATTTTTTCAGCGATAGAGGAATGTGATTGACGTAAGTAGTTACGAGAGTTTTGGATTCCAATATGTCTTTGGTTTTGACCGTTTTCTTACAAGGGTGTTGAAATTCGAGCATGTGGTTATATCTTTTTTTTTGGTTCGAGTTCCTTTTTCATTTTATTAGTAAAAACTGCCCGATATTGTATAGCCATTACCCCCATGGCCCAAGCAACTAAATGTATGTTGCAATTGAATATTGTCAAAATAAGTCGCATATAAGGATTTGCTCAGAATTTGCAATTCCATTTTTATTACCTCTTTGCGAAAAGAGAACCCTTTTTTCTGTCTTTATTATGGTCAACACAAGTTACACCCAAAAGTATGTACGCGCTCATTACGTTGTTTACCCATTTTATCCTATGATTAGTAGAATTATCCAGGGACTCTAAAGGGAGGAAACGTCACGGCTTTCCTTTGTCCGCCAACTTAGGCCATTGCGTTGGATTAAGACAGTAACTTTAATATAAATTCCTAGATTTTAAAACATTCAAATGAGTTGAACAATGTGTAGCTCAGAACTAAAATATGTTTACTTTTGATTTGGGGATCATTCCTTAATTGAGAACCATGGATTCATGACAAGTGCACCAAATTACTTGAAAGTTGGTCAAGATTTTCCTGAAACAATTTTCTTCAAACAATATTATTCGCAAAAACATATTGACTGATTGTGTTTAGAGCAAATTCTTGCTTTACCAAGAATACCTGATCATTATTTAACAGTAATTGTACTTAAAAACATGATAGAAGTCATTTTAAGTATATTTTAAACGTCTTATTCGAAGCACCTACCATCACTGGTTAACAAAAGATATTAGCCACACTCTTTGAACAATATATATGCCAGTAACAGACATTAGAAAAATTCGGCATCATTGGTTTAGGCCTAAGTTGGCGGGAAAGGTCTGTTGATCACAAAAAAGTGGCGCTTCTTTGCTCTAGTGTCCTTGAATTATCTGACTTGCATGCTTTTAAAGTTGTGTTAATTGGGTTTGGTTAGTATAATTTAGGTTAGGTATGCTAAATCAAAGTTAAGTTAATGAGGTTTGGATTGTATCAGCAAGTATCAGCAATTATGTGGTTGGATATATCGTACGTTTAAGTCCAGAGATATTAAGTCACGAAGCTAACTCTGTACAAGTCGATTGTTCAGCCACATCTTGAAATGCTTCACCCATTTGGGCTCGAACAAGTCCAGAGATGTTTCACTAGGAACATCACAGGAATGAGAGAGCTCTCGTATTGGCAGAGACTAAAAAAGTTGGACTGTACAGTGTTCAGAGAAGGTACGAAAGGTATTTTATACTGTACGCTTTCAAAAGCATCCATGAGCTTTGTCCCAACCCAGGATTTAGGGTCAATTGTAGTGACCGTAGAGGCTTAATGTGCGTTTTGAGAGCACCTTCAAGCCCTCGAGAATCCAGGCTAGTTAAAACAATGAAGTCCAACTCTCTCTTTCTCGGGCTCCTTCATTGTTCAATTTGCTGCCCTCAAATATTCGTAGGGCTTATGTAGGCGTTGATTAAATAGTAGGATTTAAGTCAGACATGTTTTTGTCTAAAATTCTGTATCAACCTTATATTCAAGGATTAGCCGGATCAGCCAATTCTAATTTGTTGGACGATCTAATAATGTATTCAAATAAAAGCCAAGTAAAATGAATAATCTTCTCGTCTTGAACTGCTGGGATTCCAATCCCGGTAGCGGTAATGAAGTCCGCAAAAAAAAGAAAAAAAAAGTTTGTAGGCGTGGGATTTTCAGTGTAAATGACGTTGCTCACACTTTTGACCACGGTATAACGAATATATTCTCATAACACAAACAACTTTAACTCTGCATCGTTCAGTCAGGAATTGGATATTCCCGAGAGGGCTTTCCGGATCAAGGACTGGCCGGGTCAAAGAGGAAGAGCCCAACCTCAACCTCTAATCTTTTTTTTCTCGTAACAGATCTGCCAACGAGCGCAAGATACGAATAAAACATCGAAACCTCAAATTTCTCCGAAATACATCTGACTAGAAAGCGCAGCGTCCACCCTCAGCATGTTGGCCAAGCAAAATTTGAATTCAAAATGGCATAATGCGCACAGTATATTTCAGCTTTCAATACCATTGAATTCTAAGTATAAGATTGTGAATTCCCTTTCAAGCACATGGCCTGCTCTTGCTTAGGGTGAGTGTGACCCATTTTTCGAAATGTAGTAATGAACTATGGAACCTAGTCCTGTGATTTGCAATATTCCCTCACTGTTTCATTGCCCATCTCTAGAAGGCTGTGAATTGACAGAAATTCCCAACATAATTGCTTGGGGGCAAAACAGCATCTTTTTGAGTTGCGAAATCAAGAGGGAAGGATCATTTAATCTACCCTAGCAGCTTGTCAATACCAAGGCGAGGAAAATAGAAGTGATTTCATTGCTATTTTGCGACCATTAGCAGATGTGGTACGAGAAAAACAGTCTAGAGAGCCCAACCCGCCTCCCAACCCGCCTCTCACTCTTGGTGGTTATCCCACACTGCTCTCGCTTTCTCTTTCTCAATCAGGGAAGACTGCTTCAACACACGCTGAGTGTCGTTTTCCTCTTCCCTGTCTGGGCCATCAACAAAATTAACAATTATCAATTTTGGTTTTATCAAATTCGCATATGATGCCTCAAATTCAAGCCATATTCATTTTAAACCCAGAGGCTATGAAATTCCTACCAAGCTATAGCCAGTTTTTAAGCTCTGAGGCACTCCTATTTACAAAACTGACTAATTTGTTGGCCGGCTTAGAGGAAAAGACGGAAAGCTAAGACGGCAATAGATCAAGCTAAAGTAAAAACGGATCAATTTGGGTTAATCCCGCCAAATTTCTTACAATCACCTCTCTCACTCTGTGAAGCCTTTGGCTGATGGGAGCTTAGTTTCTGTCTAGACTCCACAATCGCAATAGTGGAATAGTGGGACAGATTGACCAAGATCCTGAAAATTATGGCTGGAGATATCTAGTGGAGTTCGAAACCGACAAATAATCTTGCCGAAAATGGCGACTCCTTCGCCAAATTCAAGATCCGGCTTTTCCGTCCAAACTAGGTGGCATCAGAAAAAATCATCTCAGAGAGGCGTGAAGAATTCGAGAGTGTACCCTGAAGATGCAGCAATCGAATAGAAAAAGCACCGGATTGCTTAGTTTACTGCTAAGACTCTAATGTTACTTATGTTCTTCTATGTTCTAAATATGCTGAAAATTTAAATTTGGCAGTTGGAGCAATTGTTCATGCCTGGTTGGTCCACTATGCTCAATTGTTCCGACATAACTAGTTACTCAAGACTCCTCAATTATAATTTCTTCATTCCCACCATAGAGTTCTCTCTTCATACCTCCTCGAATACCACTTGGGTCAGATGGGCGGGGGCCTAGCGGATGGGGGTGCAGAATCCGGACAAAAGACGTTTAGGACGGCAAAATAGTTCTTGAACACGAACTGCAAATAGAGAATCTAAGTGGTAGATTGTTGTTCCTTGATCTCCAAGGTCGGCCAGTAATGACAATTAGAAATGTTTTTGCCAAAAACGAGAATTCACAATCGAGACTAGATCAAAAATCTCGCAGAGAAAGGACCATATGCATCCTGAGTTCATTAAAATGCAATGAATACAACCAATTTATTTTGGCAATATGCTTATAAAATTGCTACCGTTTATTACTTATTGCATCTACCACTTTGAAGTAGATCTTAGGGAGTTTCAAATGGTTGAGTTAAAGCAGAAGCTGATTAGGAATAACTAAAGGAAGTCAGTCTGACAATAGAAAGTCGCAAATTGTTATATATGAATTAAACGCAAAAATGAACATTGAAACAATTCGTCCCCAGTAATTTCAACTTGTCTGAGTATCCTTTTATGCAAATCCAGATTTCATATTGCTCCCCTATTCTTTTTATCCGAATTGATGGATTTTTTAACCCTGAGGTGTTATATTCCTGCCACGGATACCAATTTCGATTTATTCTTTCTCTTGCTCCTGCAACCCTACTCGCGATAGGCATTTTCCCTGTGTATAAATACCGCCTCAAATATGGAAAAAGTTATAGTCGATAGCTACCATCCGGCAATATAAAGATGAACTTAATTGCAACTGTGGGTCATGCCAGATTGTAAAATGTATAAAATGTATGTTTAAGCATTACATACAAAAATGATTATAAAATAATGAAGTGGTCAAGAATGATACAATAAAACATGACACAGCTGAAAGTAGCCACCTCTAGGCGGAAGAACCTTCCCCTAGACAACCAAAGACCCCAGCAGGGAACTTATAGCCCAGGAGAGGCGTAGTTGGCGGTACTCATGTTTAAATTTGTGCCAAATTCTTATATGGCTTCAATGCAGACTTATATCGTGTACAAAATTACTGATTGAACATATTTCATGTAGGTACAAAAAAGTCCTACAACTTGACTTCTGGACTGCCTGTTCAGTCTTAAACCAGCAAAAAATTATAATCGTGAGGAAACTTGTCGTCCCCTTAGAGCACAATTGTTGGGTTTTTGTTCAAGAAAGTTGCCAGATACAATTTCCATCAAGTAGCTATTTTAACCGGTTATAGTGACGAAGGCCCCAAGGGAATCAATCGGACTTCCAATCAAGTTAGTGGTTGGACAAAGAATAGTTCTATTGGTGCAAAATCAATGAGTTCCACAATCAGTCGAGAGGATTGCAAATCATGTACCTGTAACAACTACCCTGAATATCTGGTGAACGAACAAGTCTCACCATTTTGATCATATGATCTGATACGAGTTAAAGATATGGCCATCTTATTACTCACTAGAGTCAATTGAAAACATGAAACGTTTTGGAAATGAAAGGAGTCAATTGCCCTCGTTTGATGGAAGTTTGCAAGGAGCGACAATGCATGAAGAACTTGATAAGTGTTCTCCCTCGCAATCGTCGAATACAAAGCCCTCATCAAATTATCCCATGCAAGAAAGCTTTGCACGATGATACACAGTGCACTATAGGAAGTATTCATTAAAGTTATTGCCGTGCTTGATTATAACAACCAACAGCTTCTACTTTATATTCTCATGCTCGGTTTTAGTAACTGACTGATGTTGAACAGGAAACTGGAATGTGTACAAAGGATTTTTTGAGTAGGTATTCAAGGCGCTTCATAAACCATTATTAATTAGAAGTAGAACTACAACTTTATTGCGACTCTTGGTCACGTCAGTTGGTAAAAATGTAGCATAAAGTTTGTACATTATTAGCATATGTACAGCTTGAATCAAGAGTAAAAGAATGAATGGTCAGTAGGATAAAATTGTTGACTAGAGTTTGATATCACAGAAAAAAATGACAAAAGTGAAGAGGGGAATGACAAACAGTACATAAAAAAGAGTAAGTTAGTAGTAAGTGTAGTAATTATGATTTATAAAGTTTCACTATGCTTTATGGAGATTTTAGATGATTTTGTGCCGGATTGGGCTGCGCTTTTACTATCGTTTTTTTCACGATCATTTCTTTCCACAATAACCTTACACCCGTACTCTATTTATGCATGGCAAGGTCATGACTTGGGTAATATCCGTATGAAGAATCGTGGTTGCATAGCACAGCCTTAGTTGTCACGGATATTTGGATTCAGTATAAATGTAGCCGTGAACAACACTGTCATCACGTTCAGCCTTCGTCATTCAGGATCATGGGAGCTTTAACCAATTTAGCCATTCTTTCCTTGACACTTGTCTCCAGGGGTGCCTCTCGGTCAGTTTCATAACCTCAACTCGAGGAATGTTTTTTTTTTCGTACTTATGTGTTGTTGTTGCTTTTTTCAGAAACCTTGCTTCCCAATCCTTTGTGCAACTTTCTTCCAATCCCGAATCAGGTCCCATTCCTTATTGCGAGAACGGCAAATGGATCAGTTGCGAGCAAGTCACCGTTGACCTGATTGCATTGAGAAGCAACCAACCCTTGATTCTGCCCAATGGAGAGAAGGTCAGCCCTTTTGAATCCTCACCAGGTAACCAATGTTCATTTTGAACCCCCATTTCCCGGATCTATATCCATTATGTCACTATCCTGCTCTCACTTACTCTGTGAATAGGATCTGAGTCCGGATCAACCACGGCGTTTTATCAATCTGAGGACCTGTTGAACTCCATGACCATCACTTTCTTCGCCTCGGGCTCCAATGAAGTCAATGCCGTCCTTCATGAGGGCGACCAAGTATTCAACTTGGCGCCTTGCGACCAAACTGGTGGTGAATGTCACGTTTTAGCCGAGGAGGATCCGGACTTGTTCAATGTGGAGGAGACCTCGACCAACTCCACAATGAGGGACTTGGAGTTGATGGTGAGTACTCAATTCCTATTCCTTATGTTTGCATTTTGGCATGGGAAGTGATCCCCATTGCACAACCAACCCTAGACCAAGACCGCCATAGAGCAACTCACTGATGTGGAGGACCGACAAGAGCAAGGTCGATTCCAACAAGATGCTGATGGGACGTACGTGGCCACCATCAAGATCTACTACACCAATCAATTTGCCCAAACCGTATCTAACGTGAATGCCTACATCTCGAACATGATCAGTCAAGCCAATGCTTGCTTCAGGAACTCACAAACCCAGATCCGTTTGCGATTGCTCTGTACCCAACAACTGAACAACATCACTGAAGACCGAGATCCGGGTCAAATTTTGACCCAATTTGTCAACATTAAAGGTGAGGAGGACCACATTCAAGTGCATGCAAGTGGTTTTAACCAATAGGCCAGTACTACTAGCCAGGTTCAAGTGATCAGAATAGCATGATGCAAAGTAGGCTTTCTAAAACTCAAAGTTTCGCAGGTAGCCCAGCCAATCTGCGAGGAACGGCCGATTTCGCCCATCTCCTTGTGCGAGAAACTGATCCAAGAAATTGCGGAATTGCCTACGTCGGGAGCACACATGTTCCGTTTGGGGTGTCCAAGAGGGATTGCGCCATTGCCACTTATACCTTTAGCCACGAGATTGGTCATAACTTGGGATGCAACCACGACCGTGCCAATTCGCCCAATGCTAATACCAATGGATATGCATTCGGATACCTGATTCCTGGCACTGGACACCGCACTACTATGGCGTACGTTGACTCCTATCTTTCAACAAGCAATACAGTTGGCGGAAATTGTTAATCGCAAGATCATCAAATGTTACAGATATTGGAATGTTAACCATCGATCCAAGTTGAACCTTTACGCCAACCCTAGTGTACTGTTCCAGAACGTCCCAATTGGCAATGCCCAGAACAATTGCGCTCGCAAGATCCGAGAAAACGCCCGGAGATATGCCAGTATTGGCTCGGACACCGACTCATGTGGTAGGATGTGCAACCTAGGAATGCCGCACTTGGGGCAACGGTTTTTTCCATGGAGTCACACCACTAGAAGCAAGAGCAAAAAAAGCCGTAGACTGAGACCAGATCTTTTTATTCCAGGATCCACCACAACCACCTCCACCACCACCACTCCTTCAACAACGGAGACCGTCATCTCAACCTGTTCGACTTCGTTCTCCCGATTTTTGCCCACTGGATCGAGAGTGGTGGTTCAGTATCCACTTTCTGGAAACTACGGCAATAATGAACGATGTTTGTGGTTTTTTGCGGTAAGGAAAAGTTTTGTCAACATCAGTCGACATGATCTTAAGTCTTGTAGGACTCTGTGGTTAAATATTGATTGCTCTACGTACAGTACATGAGCTTCATGAAGATCATGTTGTTCTCTCTAGACTACATCAGGCCGACAATTGAGTGTGAAGATCGAGAGCAGGAATATTGAATCGGAAGCTCGATGTAGGTATGATATGTTGGCTTTCTTTTGGACCACTTCTGGGAACCTGGGCTTTTGTGGTACTGGATCTTCCAATGAATACACCTCTGCGAGAAATGCTATCTTCCTGAGATTCACTTCGGATGGCTCCGTAGTTAGAAGGGGCTTCAGAGTTACCGTGCGAGGTGATTTTGTGCCTTTTCATTGCCCTTGCATATTGTCAATCAATTAGTTGTAACCAAATTTTCTCGTTCGTTTCCAGCCGTATAAAGAATGAAATGGATCCTAAGGCCTGATATTCCCCCTATCTCAGGTTGTGCATTACAGTACGTCAAAAGTTCATCTTGAAACATTTACCCTTATCGCATGTTCAGAGCCACTTTTTAACACATAAAGACGATAAAGCAACGTTCCCAATGCCTTTTGACAACTTGACAAGTTCTTTGTTCGAAGAATGGGTTTGAGAATTTAGGAATGGTACGTTTTGTTAAGCGCAAGAATAAATATACGTGTTTTAGCTTGCTCTCAAAAAAGTAATCAAATGGTGCCAAAAGAAAACTTTGAGAAACCAAAACCAAATTCTTCGCACGATGGTTTAGTTGGTGATCTCAATTGAAGTAAGAATAAACCTCACTTAGATTAATGGAATCCTTTTGTATATTGACTTCATCAAAGGAAGCATCAGACGCCAGTTTTAGTTTCAGAACTACTTGATAAAGATAATAAATATTTTATTCCGAGATTATTTCTCAAGAGATCGGTATCTGGTACAAATTTGACANCACGATGGTTTAGTTGGTGATCTCAATTGAAGTAAGAATAAACCTCACTTAGATTAATGGAATCCTTTTGTATATTGACTTCATCAAAGGAAGCATCAGACGCCAGTTTTAGTTTCAGAACTACTTGATAAAGATAATAAATATTTTATTCCGAGATTATTTCTCAAGAGATCGGTATCTGGTACAAATTTGACAAGCATTACAGTATTGTCTTCTGGGCTCTGGGCTTTTTTTGGGTTTGGGGAACGCCATATTAAGAGATGATTCCGTTCTGTGTTAAAGGACACATGAAAAAATGCTGGTACTGGTCCAGGCGCCCTTTTGAAACTTTTTGAGAAGAAATCACACACTTTTGAGGTAGTGATATGAAATGCGCCTGGATTTAGCCCTGTTTGATTGCCCTTGCGACTCTAGCCATACCTTCCTGTATCAGGGTTCTGAAATGTCAAAACGGTTATTCAACTTTTTCGTCAGAAATATCTACACAGACAAGAATTCAATTATTCATGCCTTGGAAAAGAGGGACTAGTTTTAGCCCTGGTATTCGAAATATTTATTTGCAAGCCTGGTGATACAATCAACAAAGCCCAGGGTTCAGTGGAGGAAGTTCCGTTTTAGTGGCGCCCCAAGTGTGACAGCATGATGGGTGTCAATTGAAACGAAATGACCGACGCTGAACCTGGGGTTTCCATAGGATTTTCTTGTTCGATTTTGCCTCGTGGAACTTCCCCTGATGATGATGACTGTGAAGTCATTTTGGCATAATTTTGATTACGCATTCCAATTTGGGCCGGCTGAGATTTTTCATCGGATTCGGATTCTAATAGAGAAATGGAAATGTGGGATTGGGTTCGTACCAATCCGACATATTAGAATAACTAGATGTTTGCAAGTTTGCTTAGAAAATATTTTCTTTTGAACTCTCAGAGTAAGTAAAAGAACATTTAGGTTTCAAACATTGATAAAACATCTGTCTTTAAAGTTGAGGAGTTATTCCGAACAGATAAACAAATCTCAAAATTTATGAAAAAAGGATTTTAAGTATTTGCGATTTATAAAGTCATCATTAGGGAAAATTAATGACAAAAACCTTATCATATCAAGCCCCTCAATGAACAATTTTGGCATTATTCTGACAACATAACTATTTACAATCGTAATGAAATTTTGAAAAAATATGTTTTATGCTACGATTAAATGTCAATTCCTTAACTTTTCCTTCGTTTTTTCAGTTGGTTAAATTTATGCAAGTTCAGCACTTATTTTTCTAAAATATGAGAAAGGAAAGAAAACCTGAACAATATATCTGATGATATACGTTATAGATGAATAATCTTTCCAAGTACTAGTGTTGTTACTCCATCAATAAGTTAAGAGGAATAGCTTCAATGAAACTAAGTTGCACGAGTTCTTCTCTTTATTTTCCAAAAGACTTAAAGCTGACCAATTAGGAGTTGATCGACAAAACCAGCACTCAATGAAAGGTTACAAATATTCGAGCTAACATCAGCTAAGGCTGATATGACATGATTGATCCATTTAAGAGCCATTTCAGCAACAGGATCAGCATTTGGTGTTTGGGAATCAACAACGGGGTGGATCAAGCTTTTTTGCATCCTGGCCCATCACCGTAACGACGTCCATCTATGGCACCAGCAGCCGCCACAGCTTGAAGACAGTGGCAAATCGAGATTTCAAGGTCTCCAAATATCGATTATTGTTGTGTGCTTGAACTCCCGTAACAATTGGTGCTCCGCCCAAAATGACCAACGCCTTAAGTTGAAGGATACTAGAGGCAGGCTGGAATGAAATAGGGTTATTCATGTGGACGATTAGTGACACTAAATAGATTTATTCTACAATTTACATTAGTTAGAAGGGTCTGAATGCCCTGGCAATCGATTGATTGCGGATAGGGTGGTCTCAATTAGTGATTTGTTTCTATCCGGATAGTCACCTTTGTAGCTTCAAGGACCGGGGTTAGGACTCCCCTAGCAAGATAATGAGAACACGAAATCAAAACACCTTAAATGAGTGGCTGAACGAGACAATGCCGTTCTAGGTCTGGGAACCGGGGCTGCTTTAAAACTAGTTCTTGATATAGTGTCTTCATTACTCTTTCCTTTTTCGCTTAAATTGGGAGCCCTACCAGAGGTTCTTCAAGGTAAATAGCTGATTTTCCGGATCGAAACCCATCACTAGTCCCAATCTCTTTGGCCTGCGAAAAACAAGCGAGTTGTGTAATTGTGCAAAAAAGGGTTTCGGCTCTCAGATTTCAATTTGCGCCAAGAACCGCTGAAATATGGACGGCAATTAACAATTTGGAAGCAAGTGAACACATTCCATTTTATTTCAAGTGAGATTGGTCCTAACTTATTGTAGTTAATGATGATAATTGTTAATAGACCTTAAAGAAATCAAACCTGAAAAAAAACGTTTTAATTTGTTTTTAGTTTTGCTATCGTTTAATCTGTTTTATATTACCTTTTCAGCTTTTTTTGGTTTGTTTCTTTATGCACATCTGTAGCACTCAACGACCTTATTCCAGCCTTTGGCCGAGTTTGGACTAATCCTCAACCCCACCAAATGCTTCTTCCGTCAGGAAAGCCTCACTTTTCTTGGCTGTCACCTGTCTGCAAACGGCATTGCTCCAGTCTTTGATCATGTGCAATAGAATTTGGCTATGGATGGATGGCGTATCCAAGATTACCCTGTTCGCTTCACTGGGCAAGAATATCTTGGCGCAGTCAATTTTTATCATCGTTTTTTTCGTCTTTTGCCTGCACCGCTGACCCTGACCTCCTGTACACAATCCTTGACAAGCACTTGCAAGGTCGGCACACATGCCTGACACCCCAATTTCTTGGCCCCCCCTGTGCTCCTTTGACACCCTTCATCAAAGCCTGGCTCAACACACTGTGCTCGCATTCCCTGAGCCTTCCCGCTCCACCCACTTGGTTACGGCCTCTTCTGATAAGGCAATTGGATCTGTTATTGAACAATTTTCTTGTGGGTACTGGCGACCCATTGCCTTCCACAGCCGTCGTTTGAACAAAACAGAACGCAAGTATTCTTCTTTTGAACGTGAGCTCCATGCCATCAAATTCTCTGTTCAGAAATTTTGCCACATCGTTGAGGATATTCTAGGATTCTGTTTCCACATTGTGACGGATCACAAACCGCTTCTCTCGGCTGCCCAACGAGGTTCGGCCTTGCATTCCACGGAAACTGACAGAGTTAGCCAAATGCCTGATCTACGGCATGTTGAGGGCTCAAATAACGTTGTACCCGCAACATCCTGTTGTCTTGGTTGGGGCAATTTCTGGTTTCACGCCAGACCAGAAATATTCCGCCAAATTGGACCTAGTCAAGAGATACTGGCAAATGCCCCTGGCTGAAGAGTCACTTTACTACCTTCCTGACCATTTTTGGCAAGTTTATGTTCCTCCAATCACCCATGGGATTCGTCTCTACTCCTATTCTTAAAGGGGAGATTTGGCCAGGCTTTTGATTTCTTCCCCCAAATTCTTTGCCTGCTCAAATCGAATGATGGATGCCTCGGATTCATGCAAATCGTTCACGTGGAGATCAGGGGATGAAAACTTTCCTCGAACCTTGGATTGAAACTTAAAAAGTCCAACAACTGTACGTAGAAGTATATTCCAATCGGAAATGCTCTCCAGTAAGGCAGAAACGACATTGACCTCAACTTTAGTCGTGGTGAAAATCCCGGATGGCTTCTTGAAATCGTCGTCATCTAAGTCCAAAATGTCTACGCTTTTGGGCCACGTCTCTTCCTTGGAACTGAGAAACGATGGTCCCTCTTTCCAGAGCTTGAAATCCGTAAACTCGGTAATAGTGGTCCCCCGGCTTGCAAGGTCGGTTGGGTTCAAATGACAAGGGACATGTTTCCACTGATCCACTTGTGTTCTCTCTCGGATGAATGGAATCCGGTTAGAGACGAACCGTTGGAACCTTTTCTTCTCAGTTCTGATGTATTTGAGTACGGTTTCACTGTCCGTCCATGAATAGCAGCTACTGACATATGATTGGATCTCTTTCTTGACGGTCACCATTAACGTCACAGCTAATCTGGCTGACGTTAATTCAAGGCGTGGGATATACACTTTCCGAAGGGGTGCTAATCTAGATTTTGCCATAACGAAGGCGCTTCTTAATCCACCACCGGGCGTAGGTGTGACAAGATAGACAATTGCACCATATCCTATCTCACTGCCGTCGCAAAAGTTATGTAGCTGACAGCAAGAGTTCGAGTTTGATCCATACCACTTGGGTATTGAAAATTGATTCAAATGAGGGAGTTGTTCTAAGCATCGATCCCAAGACGCTCTCAGTGGTTGTGGTAGATCCTGATCCCAACCGCATTCTTGTCGCCATAGCTCTTGAAATATGTGCTTAGCCGGTAAAATGACTGGACCCACGCAACCCAAGGGACCGTAAACCGAGTGGATAGTCGACAAAACTCCTCGTCTTGTCTTAGGGTTCTCTTTGATCTTGATTTGATATCCTAAAACATCGTCCTGAACATTCCACATGATCCCCCAGGCTCGTTCAATTGGAAGATCATCCTTTTCGAAATCCAATGATTGTGTTCCAATAGTGAGGTTATTGACGGGAATCGAATCTAAAACGGCTCGGTTGTTTGATATCATCTGAGTTAAATTGAATTTTCCAGAGGCACAAATCATGCGAACATCCCGAAGAAGTTCGCGAGCCTGTTCTTCTCCATCCACAGATGTGACCAGATCATCCACATAAAAATCACTCCTGATCGCATCTGCGGCTTCCTTCTTCGATCCAGTTCCAAAATCTATGGCAGCCTGTCGCAGGGAGAAATTGGCGCAACTTGGGGATGAAATTGCACCGAAAACATGTACTTTGAGACGATATTCCAGCGGGTCTTGATCAAGATCGCCTTCAGGATACCAGAAATATCTCAGGAAATCTCGATCTTTCTGGGACACTCGGACGTGGTAGAATATTTTTTTTCTACATTACCCATGATCGCAATGGCACCTTGGCGGAAACGAAGAAGTACTCCTACAAGATTGTTCGTCAAATCAGGCCCGGATAACAGTTTGTCATTCAGCGATGTTCCTCCATATTTTAAGGAGCAATTGAATACCACTCGCAATTTGCGTTTTTGCTTACGATAAACACCATGATGAACAATGTACCACGTGTCAAATCTGCTCACATCCAGTTCATCCTCAGGGACCTTTTCGGCAAATCCTTTATCAGTCATCATGGTCATGAACTCCACGTAATCTGAACGAAATTTAAGATCTCTTTCCAACTTCCTTTTGATTCCTCCCAATCGATTGAGAGCTTGTGTCCGAATGTCAGGGAGTTTTGGCTCATCTTCTTTGAAGGGTAGAGCTAAAAGTAATGGCCCTCTGAATCTTTGTGAATAGAATTGTCAACTCTATTCAACCAGTTCTGGTCGTTCAGGGACGGTCCACAACCATCCTCTCCGCAATCTTTGAAATCGGCCGAATACATCATTTGTAGCTTGTTCTTGATGGCTTGGGATTCAACTTGGGTGAAATTCACTTTGACCTTGGTTCGAGTGTCCGTTTGTTTTCCAATTGTACCATTCACTGCCCATCCAATCCTATGTTTGGATGCATAAGGCTCTGATAAAGAGCCACTAATTACTTCCAAAGGTATGAGGGCTTCTGGAACATTTGCTCCAAGCATCAACCCAACATCAGTGTCCACGTAGTCGAAAGGAATATCTGCGAAATGATAAACTTTGTGCCATTCATCTCGAGCTATCACATCGTTTTTAGATATTGGCAAGTATGGTTTTGAAAACACCACTGGTAGACAGATTCGCTCATTATCGCTAAGATCAAATATTTCGAGTCCACTGATAGCTCTTTTCGGTACCGACTTATTCTTGCATTCCATTGTTGTCAAATTAATGCAAGTCTTGGGTCCCGAAATTCCCAATTCCTCCAACACTTGATCCGCAATGAAACAATCAGTCGAAAAGTTATCTAAGCCGGCGTACGTAATGATAGTTTTTAAACTTCCCTCGGCTCGTATCTTCACAGGAATCAGAGCAAGAGCTACTTTATTCGATTGACCAGCCCTTGTTTGGCAACTCATCTTTTCCAAACAACAGGCGGAGGTCGATTGCATGACGTGATTCGGGGGATTGGTTACGTTTTGTTCAATTTGGTTTTGATTTCGAGATTCATCATCTCCGCTACCAGCTCGATGGAGGCAGGTTGGATGTCTCTTCTTGCATTTCTTACATACTAGTCGATTTTTATAACTTTTGGCCATATGCCCATGGTGAAGACAACTGAAACATAGTCCTTTTTCCTGTATGAACGTTAGCTTTTCTTCCACGGATCTCTTCGCTAGGAAAAAACAATCTTCCAGAGCGTGATTTGATTTCTTAAAAGCTGGGCAAGATTCTTGATTTGAGGATTCTTGGATAGCTCCAGTTGCCATCGACATTGACCTTTTGTTCACCAGAGTTGAACCATGCTGGTTCTTTTCCTTGACTTGTGTCCAATCGGCGATTTCACCAAAATTTGGTAACGATATTAATCTTGATTGCTGAGAAACGAAAGCTGCGAGATCATCAAATCCAACGGATCTTCTAGCTTCCAACATATTGAATGCTTGATTCCGCCAGCCTATCCTCATTTGGTAAGGAAGCTTTCTGACGATCTCTTGAATCTGATTGGGGCCATTGAGTTGAGTAAGCTCACTAATATCCTGTATGAAGTTACGGCATGACTGAAGGTAGGTGCTAAACTTCTCAAGGCCCTGACGGTCATCATTTCGATTTCGAATTGCTGGCCAATCGCGAAGCTTTTGGAGGAAAGCGTTGGTGACCAAAAATTCATTCCCATACCTTTCATCCAATAATTTCCGCGCCACTCGATATCCATCCTCTGAGCTCAAGTAAAAACAGCTCTGAACCAACTCATTTGGGTTTCCGCTTGTATATTTTTCAAGGTAGTAGAGCTTATCTGAATCAGACTTGATTTTGCTCTCGATCAGTCGCTCGAAAGACAAAACAAATGTCTTGTACGATGTCAGGTCTTGACCATCGAAAGTTTTGGGCTCCGACTTCGGGAGATACGACCTTTGGGATATTTCCGCAAGAAAGTTGATCTGACGGTTGATATCTTGGTCATGAGCTTTATTTTGCTCTCTGGGTTGTTGAACTGAGGCTAAAGGTACAGCTTTACGGCTAGGCGAAGGGGTATCAGCATTATCACAAATCCCGTCATACTGATCTAATACCTTTTTGACGGCTCCGAGCTCTTTTGCGGTTGAAGATGATCGAGCTTCTCGTTCCATGGTTTGAAATCGATCTTCCTCCTCCTCAGCAGCTCTCTTAATCTTCAGTTCTTCGTCTTCCCTTCGTCGTTGAGCTCTCCACTTTTCCTCCCGGATTTTCTGGAGTTGGTCGTTCAACTCTTCTTGAGCTTGAAGCTCGGCGCGTCTTCTTGATAATTCCAACCTGGCACTTGATGATGCTTTGGAGCATTTTGAAGAACCTGAATGACGACTGCTTGCGACCGAGACACTATCACTTGGCCTTACCACTCGATCACGGGTATTCGAGATCCACTCCTGGATCTTCCTAATGGATCTCGTCATGGTCTGCCGTTTATCTTGATACCAATCTTCGAGATTTTGTCGATCAGGCACAGCGATGTCCAATCGACCAGTCTCTTGTTCCATTGCCGTGGTAAATGTCGCGACTCTTCGTTGAAGTTCTTCATGCATATTTTCTACCACGTCGAGATTGTCTTCGTGTGGGAGTAACCTTTGGATCTCATTGATCTTTCTGGTCACGCTTGCCAATTGACTCGATGGCCTATTCACCAATGCGGATTCCATAGTAGCCGAAACCTCTTCTTGGTCTCCGACTATTCGCGTGTTGATGTCCATCTCGTCCTAGCGATCCTCGATTGATCAACGTCCTAAATATCCGTAGCCACTGTTTGAAACTGTTTGAAGATCGCCTCCAATGTCAAATAATTTCAACCCATCAGACAAAAAGCTGGAGAAGACCTTAAAATACTCTTTTGTACAACACCGAGATCCAACCCTCTATAAGGTGCTCCCATACTCACTTCGACGATTATATTTATTAGTTGATCCATTGCTAAGTTTTAAGTGTGTTTGGATGTATCAATTTGGGTGAATCCAGTAGTCTATGATTAAGCATGCATGACGAAATGTGAATTTGATATTGAACTTCCAAAGTGGCGAAAAGTGTGAACAACAAAAGCAAAAGTAGATTAGAGATGAAATAGGTATGAGTGTAATAGTTTGGGAAACCCCCAAGATCTTCTTAATCCATAAGGCTTGTTTTCGAGAAGAGGACTGCATTCGAGTAGGAAAGTATCTTATTATAATAGTATGATGCATTCTTGTGCTGCAGTCAATTTACCAGAAGGCATTGAGTAGAAACAGTTGGAGCGATGACCCTCCCTCTCACCCGTCCGCCAAGCCTGGTGCATTCATTGACTAGCAAAGTTTCAGGATGAGCTCGGATGACGGGTACAAGGAAAACAATTTTGCACGACGCATTTGATGGAGTATGGAACAAATATTTGATCCATTGTTTTAGTGGGCCATTATTCGTTCATTTCTTAAAGTAATTTCCTTGGTCAAATTCATTCCAGGTCTTTAAGAACATATGTAAGAGGTAGTTTTTTAAACCAGCTTAGACGGTTAGTGTTAATGAAAAGTAAATCCTTTTTTGCTCTGAAGTGGTTGAAACACCTTTGACTCACTCTCAGGAAGTGCTTGGATGTTTCTGGCAGCCACTGGCATAACAGATGTTTTTATTTTTATTTTTCTAATCTTTATTGCGTGAATGTCTCATCGGATACGTTGTTACAGGGACGGCTAACCCTGGACGGCAATTTTCCTTTTCTGCATAACAGAGGAAGGCCGACTTCTCCTCAACTCTAGGTGCTTGAAGCTCTTAACTAGCATACATCTAACTGGCTTTAAACGTTCCATGCTACAAGTTAACATTGAGTAATATTTAAAATGACTATCTGATATGGCAATTCAATGCCTAATAAAGTAATTCTTCCAGCTACTTGTTACAAAAATGAACAATTTTCTGGAGGATAGCATATTACTTACTCTTACATGCAGGATTACAT
>NC_081445.1:3761293-3763129 GCF_007210705.1 Tigriopus californicus | reverse complement strand
TCAACTACAATTATATTATTGCAACCTTTTATCATAACATTACAAACATGATTACATTAAATGATGACTATGAAGAATGTCCTTATTGAAGGTTTCTATTTCCAGTAAAAAGGGGTTATTAGGGCAAAAAGATAGGCAAAAGCAATTTCATACTCACATGAGTTTATTATGATTGGCACAATTTCTAAGGAATAACTTCCTTCGCACTTTGATGTCCTTTCACTGATCTTTTCACTTTGGTGTTTGGAAATTATTGTGGCTCTACTCTCCAAAACACAATACATAGAATAGTACATAGAGTTGGAGCTCCTGGATTGGATCTGCCAGGCCTGAGTATCAATTGCGACCTGCACATGGTCCTTCAACAATCATTATTGAACACAATGGTTGCAAATGCACTTGAGAACTTGGGTTACTGATCATTCAAAGTTCTTTATGACAGAATGTTCCAGCCAATGAAAGCTATAATTGTTGTTTTATCTGGTAGTGTGGATTGTCAAGTTGGCAAGCAACCTGGATGGCTTTCAAAAGTCAAACTTGACTCCAAGCCTGGTGGAGAACTGGGATAGTAGGAGCCATCACCTCAACCATCCTGGCAACACCGTCCTGATAGGCTTGGTCATCAATTTGTAAGCTGAGCAGCCCAAATAAACCGAACAAAGTTCATCAATTCTGAATGTCACTTTGGCCCCAAATTGATCTGTCATGGGAGGCCTTCATTCTTGAAATCCGGGGTAAATGACACTCCACCAGCGGCAGAAGTCAGTCAGGTCTTTCTTGGGGGGTGCAGGACCTTTGAAATCTCCGAACACTCACTATTTACGCGAAATCCCCACTTACATTGATAGTATTCCGTACGCCATTAGTTTGAGGTATTTGTTGATCGAGTCGAAAGTCGGCCTCTCGGTGTTTTGGCGGGAAAGATTTGAAAAAGAGTATTCCGTCCGCGTTAGCCCAGCTGTCCCTGGTTGTTACAATATCTTTGATAGCATGAATTATGCCTTGTCCTCTTCTGGGTTCAAGTTTTGAAACTTTTCACGAATTCATCTCAATCGTATTTTTTATTCACCCCAGTCAATTTCTTGATTCGTCCATGTTGGATCACCCGTTTAGCTCAAACAAACTTTGGACGGCTGAAATTTTGAACAAAAGAAAAAGGAAATAGAATTCTTCTAGTTACAGTCTAAGATTTGCCATGTTCTTCCCTATAAATTTGAATGTCTTTGGCGAGCGAATCTGCCTGGCTTGGATAGCGCATGGATAGTGTGACTACGATTTGTTCAATTTCTGCTCGGAGGGTTGAATTCAACAGTTTCTAAATTTTCCGTTTTACTATTCGAGTACATCTGAAGGGGTCAAATATGTCCAGGTTAACGTCGTCCATGACCAAACCAATGAATCACCACAAATCCGTACGGTTGGTTGGGACGGGAAAGTTTTTGATCGCACCATCTGCAACATCTTCATTATCTGCAGCGATGCTGTTGTGTGAGATTTTAAAACCAACGAAATCATTGGATCTGGCTTCACCGACATTGCTTGCCCATGCGTTGACGGTCAATTCGCAGAAGACACATTTTTCTAGAATGAGACAAGTGAGACGGACGAGGTCTCAGTCTCTCTCACAACCAGCCGCCATGTCATCAACCACTTTATGAATGTTGAGGCCCGACGTAGCAATGCGGATTCGATATCAGTACGGATCTCCAATCGAGACAAACCCCATTGGAGAAAATTTCCAAAACGATGGGATGAAAGTCGGTATGCTTTGCAACTTGTCCTCCCGAGTCATCTGCCAATGTCTTTAAGAAGATCCAATTTAATGGAAAATCGAAC
>NC_081445.1:3735200-3761257 GCF_007210705.1 Tigriopus californicus | reverse complement strand
GTTGGAATTCTGAATCAACTTGGCAGCGGAATGATGTCGTGTTCCAATAAGTGAATGCACTTTATATTTAAGAACTTTATTATCGATTGTGAGGATGGTCTGTCTCGCAGGACGGACAAGAAGCGAATGAAATCGGAGAGCAATCGGACAAAGGAAATGGTAAAAGATAAATGAGTTTTAGAGGGAAGAAACATGTTGGTTGTCTCGCAACCTAAATTCATGAATACACCAGTCAGGTCGACACAGATCCGGTTGTCCGCATACGGTTTAGGAACGACAACCATTGGATGACACCAAACAGTGGGATCTTAACCCTCAGGTGTAATTACCTTCATTTGTGTCATATTCTTTAACTCATTCTCCGCCATGTCTCTTTGGGAAAACGGGCCGGGTAATGCCTTAGATATTGCAAATGGTCGTGCTCCTTCTTTGAGAATGATCAGTTATCACCAATGGATCACCCACAATAAGCTCACGCTTAGGCCTCCATTGGGTGTCATCAAATGCATTCTTGTGGATCAATTTCAATTTCCTGTTCACTTGTGCGAAGTCCTCCTCGGATGGATCTTCCGGCTATGATTGAATCCAATTTTCGCGATTGTCCTCTGACCAAATAAATACACGATGAATGGCTCAAAGCAGATGATACATTCGATCCAATGGTTGCAGCTATTGGTCAGGGAAAATTGGCACCAACGACATAAAGCACAAAGCTTCCTCAAGTCCATACTTTAATACTTTTTGACTTCTTGTAAGTTGAAGACTGGAATTTGTGACTTACTAGAAGGATCGCTGATTATTTTGGCTCCTCGACGAGATGTTTCGAGTCCAAGGATGTATGTGCGACAATCGTCAAGATTACTTGGGCTATGTCGGACTCTTTCAACATTGCTAAAAGAAGCAAAGCAATTAGGAGCTGATCTTCGGAGATATTTGCTGTACCGGTATAGCCACCTTGTTGCCGTAAATCTTTAGGAAGTGACGTAGAATTCTGGCCATCTTTCTGGGGAATTGATAGAAAGTCTCGCTTATCTACGCGAGGATCCCGAACACTAAATAAGTGCGATTTGAAAATATTTCTAAAGTTTCTTTAGCACTTCGTCCTGTGCCAGATTTGGTTCCTTGCTAACTTGTGAAATATTCTTCAAGGAGAGAGGGATCTCCCTCATCGAATTCAGATATGTCTGCAAGGGATGCCGTCGTATTTTGGTCAAGACTGCCTTGTAACCTCGACGACTGGCCTTCAAGGTTTTAATCTAGTCTAAGGGCATGATGTAAATGTTTATGGGAAACAATGCAATGGTGACGGACAATTATTCTAAGAGTATTCAGGTGATATGGACTTCACTAAATCCAGATGTAGGGTGCGTCTCCGTTGTTCTGCGCTATTTTCTTACGAACCACGGTGGCACTGGACATGAAATCAAATGTGATGAAGTGCGACCTATCCCATATGAATCTGTATGTTAAAAGGAGTGCTAATGTGTGCACTAAAGTATTGTTCATGGACCATTTTAGAACTAAATTAGAAATTAAAGATTTACTATCAAAAGTTGAATCCTCCCTCCGCTCCGTTTTGAGCTCAATTTCGAGCTGCCAATTGGGGACACTCAACGCCATTTTGCATCAATCAACAACAGAGGCTTTCTCTTGGTCATGACCGGCTTCAGTCTTTGTTAATTCAAATTTGCTTTTTGTCTCCATGCTAATGTAATGTAACACTTCAATGGATGTTAAGCCTTGTCATGTGGTTAAGTTAATTGACCAATTAATGAGAACGATTCATGCCTCATCTTGGGAATTGGCAACACCGCTTGGTGGGAGAGGCTTTTTTGTCAACACAGGACAAGTCAGTGCTTGTGAGTCTCATGTCATATAAAGCTTCCGTTGTTGTAAGTCTGTGTTTTGGTTGTGTATTCAGGGCATCATGTATGCTAATACCTCAACCCAATGTCCAATGGACGAAGAAAGGTGACTCTTCAACACTATTTGAACAACAACAATTACAACAAACTATATTACACCTCTTGAAATTGGGTGTTTCAAATTTGATATGACCAAGTGGATTAACATGCAGAATTTGTATATGCTGCTTGTGCTTTGACTTATATTGCATTATGTCTGAAGACGGACGGTAAACTTGCAGCTCACTCATTCCCATGGTGGAGGCAATTAAAGATTGACAATTGCCAAGTGTCAATGCAAGATTGTGAATTTTGACATTTTGACTCTCAATCATGACAGACGGCAGAGTGAGTTTCTTCAAGAGTGCAACAGGCTGCCAGCTGCAGAGTGGCTCAACAAGAATGGTTTAATTCTGCCGTGATGCTGTGTGAGAATTGGCCCAGAACAAACTTAAGGGCTTAAATTGAATCCCTGGGGTTGAATCTAGAACGTAACGAAATGAACACCTGGTTCAAACTAAAACACGGCTACTTTTGTGGAGTCATCCAAAATGGCGCTGACTGATTCAAGTCGGCAACACCGAAGCGAGACCAAATTGGAGTGGCGGGAAAATTTAAATTTTGATAGTAAATCTTTCATATCTCACTACTTGCTAAAATGGTCCATGAGCAATACTTTAGTGGCCACATTAAGAATCCTTAGAATATTTAGATTCAGATGGGATGGGTCTCATTTCATTTCATGCCCAGTGCCACCGTTGAACGTTGTAGATGTAGTCGTGGTTGAGAAGGACGGAACTTGATCGAAGAACATCATTTAACAAGATGGAGGAAGGTCTACGTGGAAGTCTGGTATCCTCGAGTTGAGCACAGGTGAGTAAATGGCATGATAATGAGATGATGGCTGATGATGTACAGGGTTGCATTGGAAGGTTCTTAATTTTTATGGATCATCCCAGGGACGAGGAGGAGGGAGGAAGCTGAATGGGTTAAGTTAGGGAGTGTGAGAATTGCAAAGCCACATACAATAACAAAACTAGCACTTACAGGCGCCAAAGGTAACTGAATATTGGAGCTTGCCGTAATACAGCTCATTTTATAATGTGGAGGATTTGTGTAGGCTCAGAAAAAATATTTAATGGCTGTTTTTCATCATTTGCTTTCAACCCTGACAAGGCCCTCTTCGGGAAATCATCGATGCTAGTCCAATCACTTTGATCAATCGCGATCATATTACTTGTTAGAGGCAGTTGAACGCGTGTTGAATGGATGAAACTTTACGTGTTTGAAAGGAGTCAATTGCCATCGTTTAGTTGAAGTTTGAAAGGAACAACGAATGCGGAATTTGATAAAATTCCTCCCTTGCAATTTTCAAATACAAAGTCTTTTTTAAATTAGTTCATACAAGTAAACTTTACTCAATGATGCGCCGTACGCTATCTGGAATATTCACATGGATCAGTTATTGACATAACCCAAATACAAATTGTCTATGTTTTGTATTCTCATGGTTGGTAGAAATTCCGCTAACACGCAACATTTACAAAATTATTTCCACCGATGTTATGATGACGTGGTAGGAAAAACCATAAAGCTTAAAATTTTAGCCCTTGACTTAACATTAAAAGGCATTAACAAAGGAACATGGTGGGACGAAATCCTGCTCTGATTCTTCCACCAAATCTGGATCTCTCCGTATCACCTTAATCCTGGCTTCTTCCGACCGTCCATAAAGTTCCATAAAGACCTACCAGGTAGCGATGGACCTTTAGATCTTTCCGATGAAACATTCAATAGTACTGTAGTTTTAAATTCTTTATATTCTGAGTTTCATGCGACCAAATGGGTACCTTACTACCTCATGGGCATTTTCTTTCCATCTGACAATATTTTACAACGGCTGAAACATTTTCTCATTTTGATTGGTTGGATAACAATACTCCGGATATAGTTAGCTGCTGAGTTTCAGGGTGACGCGATTGTCTCATCTTTTTCTCTTGAGCATAGGGGTGACCATTTGCTCCGAGATGAGAAATTACTCCATTTCCATCCCAACAGAACATATCAATAAGATTGTCGAAATTCAATAGAGGTGGTCAGTTTGGCAAAAGATTTGGGACTAGAGGTTGCAAATGACGGAAAATTTGAGCAATATATTAAAGTTAAAGTAGCAAGGAGGATGGATTTACCGCACCTTCAAATCCAGAGACGCATTTACTATAAAAACCTTATATAAATCAATTGTCCAGCCTCTATGATAAACGGCTTATTGACTATGGAAGGATCCTTCCCAGCTAAGACCAGATCCAAACATTGTCTGGCCTCTTTGCTGACTTTTCCAAAAATAGCTTCCATCATGAATGCAGGAAGAACTACCTTTGAGCAACAAAATCAAGAGACCAAGAGAAAGAAAAGAACTAAAAAAGCTGTGCAAGCTTGTCCTGAGATACAGGACAACAGAGCAAAATAGGAATGAAATACTTCACATCAAACTAAACATACAAATCTAAGATGGAGATAGTAAACAAGAAGTAAGGGACAGAGAAAAGCAAGGAATTGAAAACATATGTAAACTAGGAAAAAATAAATACAAAAACACAGATATAAACTCAACAAACTGGTCTAACACAAAATGAAATCATTACACTAATGAACAATAAATTCTAACTGTAAGGGGCCAATGCAATCAAACTAAAGAACTACACATAACGATTTGGAACTAGAAATACTACACTACTGCTACAGTACTAAATCAGAGAGATAATGCTAAAGCTAAATATAAACATAAATGAGCAATAAACTTATTAGGTTTTAAAGTAATTACGTCTTACCAAAGAGCCGTGAAAAACCAAACCTATTTGAGTGAATGAATGGCAATTCCCATTCATTCACCCACACACAAACACCACGAACACTACACGTGCACAGCAACCAAGGAGCAACAGAGGAAGTCGCACCTTGGTTCGAAATTCCTGGGAGATAAGAACAGCAACAAAAAATGCGACTCTTCTCAGCGAGCTCCAAAACAGGAGTCCTAGTTGGACTTGTTCTTGCGTGAAATGGTATCAAATGCTTATATGTTTGGCTCGTCCATGATATTGTGGATTCTTAGCCAAACCAATGGATGCAAGATTATCTTCGAAAATAGTTGTAGGAGAATTCACATTGACACCCATGTCCACCAGCACATTTCGCAACCACAGTGCCTCTTGAGCAGTACTCGAAAGCGCCATATATTCGGCTTTGGCTGTAGAAAGTGCTACCGACTTTTGTTTCTGGCTTTTCCACGAAATTGGACCACCAGCCAACATGAAAACATAGCCGGATGTGGAATTCCGATCTTCAGGATCTCCCGCCCAATCTGAGTCCGAGAACCCAACCAGTTCACTTGTGCTAGTGCGGGAATAGGAGATTCCAAGTTCTAAGGTTCCTCGAAGATATCTCAGAATTCTGGTTACCGCACTCCAGTGTACGTGACCAGGGTGAGATCCAAACTTGGCCACGGTAGCAACTGCAAATGCCAAATCAGGTCTCGTTCTCATAGCGAGGTACAGCAGGCCACCAACGATTGATCGATATTCAGTGGGGTGGACCGCTGTGTCCTCTTCTTTGGCCTTGGCCAATTTTACGTTGATTTCCATTGGCGTGTCAACCGGCTTGCATTGGCTCATTCCGGATTTTTCCAACAAGTCCCGGCCAAATTGTGGTTGTCCCATGAAAATCGTGTCACCTCCGATGTTTTGGTCTACACTGATGCCAAGAAAGTGACTTAAGCGGCCGAGGTCCTTGGCCTTGAAGCATGTGGAGAGCTTCATTTTGATCCCTTCCAGATCGTTTTCGTTTTTCCCAGCAAGAACGAGATCGTCCACATAAACAACTAGGTAGATGATATTGGACTCTCCCCTCAAGCTGTACAAACATGGATCTTCATTAGTTTGGACGAAACCAAGTCCATTTAGAACTTTGCCCAATGTGAAGTTCCAACATCGGGGAGGTTGTTTTAATCCATACAGGCCCTTCTTTAATTTACAGACATAGCCTTCCTTGCCTGCCACCTCAAAGCCTTCAGGTTGTCGCACATATAAATCTTCATCAATTTCGCCATTCAAGAATGCGGTGGTGATGTCCATTTGATGAATGAAGAATCTTGGGCTGCAGAAATGGCAATGAGACTTCGAATCGTTTCAAACCTTACAACTGGACAAAATGGCTCATCATAATCCAGCCCATAAGTTTGTGTAAAGCCTTTGGCAACCAACCTGGCCTTGTACCGCTCGGCATTTCCGTGCTCGTCTCGCTTCACCTTGAACACCCACTTTGTTCCGATGACGTGTTTGTCCTTGGGTTGTGGCACCAACTCCCACACGTCATTCTCCTGGAGGGAATCAAGCTCATTACTCATTGCTCCCTTCCACAGGTGGGAGTCGTCACTACTAAGCGCTTTGTGAAATGTACTGGGATCCGTGTCCCCTTTCATAGCTGAGCAAGTCCATTCACCATAGCGCTGTGGCTCCTTTCTCACGCGCCGTGGGCGTGGGTGAGATTAACCAACGTTCAACATCCGAGGGTCATTATAGCCTTTTACGCTATCTCCATAGCCAAGCATGGTCAGGGGATTTGATTTGGGGTGCAACTTTCCCCTCTCTTCCTTGGGAACGTGCACATGGNTCAACCGCAAAATTCCGCCCAGCATCATCATGAGCAACAATGGGATTGTGAGCACCATCAAGGACGACAAGCTGACCTGGTTCTTCATACCCTTCAGATCGGAATCCGTTCTTAAGCTCTTCAAATCTCACGTCCCGACTGAAAACCACACGCCTTCGAGCCCAATCATATAGCCTATAGCCTTTTACGCTATCTCCATAGCCAAGCATGGTCAGGGGCTTTGATTTGGGGTGCAACTTTCCCCTCTCTTCCTTGGGAACGTGCACATGGACCAGGCACCCAACACGACGTAAGTGCGCCAAATCCGGTTTTTTGTTTGTCCAAGCTTCTATCGGCGTTTTCTCAACCAATGCTTTGGTAGGGCTTCGATTACGTAGATAAGTGGCCGTCGAAAGAATTTCAGCCCAAAACCGAAGAGGGAGCTCGGCATCGGACAACATGGCGCGGGTGGCCTCAACAAGCGTTCGGTTCATCCGCTCAGACACACCATTTTGCTCGGGTGTACGCGGGATCGTCAGCTCATGTTGAACTCCATCCTTGGTAAGGTATTTTTCAAACTGATCAGACGTATACTCTCCACCATTGTCAGTTCGCAACACCTTTAACTGACATCCGGACTCTTTCTCAACTTTGGCCTTCCATTCCTTGAATACAGTGAAGACCTCGCTCTTCTTTCTGATCACGTAGGTCCAGACAAACCGTGTATGATCATCAATTAATGTAAGGAAATATTCCTCACCGCCAAGAGATGGTACGCCCATTTTCCCGCATACATCACTATGAACTAGACCCAGTTTCTCGCATGAACGTCGTTGAGATTGCTTGGGAAATGCCGTACGGTGTACCTTCCCTTGTACGCAGGGCTCGCACACCTCCTTGGAACTCGCCTTTACCAAGCTCATACCGGTAGCCAAATCTCTTCTGATTAGTTCCTCCAGTCCGCTAGGGCCGAGATGTCCCATGCGACAATGCCAGATCTGAAAATCCTTTTCAGACTCAATTTCCTTGGATATCATGGCCCAAACAAAGGCGATACAGGCCATCACCTTGCTCGGCCACAGCAACCACCCCTTTTGTCTTGCTTAGGATGGAACACTTTCTTCCATTAAACTCAAACAACACCCCACGCTGGGATGCCTTAGACACGCTGAGAAGATTGAAAGATAGTTCGGGCACAAATAAAATATCATGCAGTGTGCACTCAATCAATTTGCCATTCACTCGCATAATAAGTGACACCTGGCCTCGTTGATTTGCTTGAACACTGCGGCCGTCCCCGAGTACGATGTTTACCGACGCCTCTAAGACCTCCACATCCTTAAACATCCTGATGTCTTTGCACATGTGACACGTGGCTCCAGAGTCAATGATCCATGTTAGAGGTTGCTCAACCCGGGTGTTAGCAATCACGTGTGCCGTTAATCCAACGCTCTCGTCTGCCTTCTTCGTTCCAACTTGATGGGCTCTGTTTTCGCCTTGCCCAGCGAACCCTTTCTTGGACTTGAATGCCATCTTGACTTTGCAGTTATGCTTGATATGGCCTCGCTTTCCGCACCGAAAGCACTCGATCAATCCCTGTTGATGGCACGACATTAAGCCTCTCTCGACTTCACTTGTCCCGCCCATTCCCGTCTTTTTCCGCTCGTCACTGAGCAACCGTTCCGTGACCAATTCCCACGATGGGACCTCAAAGTGGGCTTCCAACGCGGTGACAAGAACCTCGTAGCTCTGAGGCAGGCTGGCCAACAGACAGATGACCCGATCTTCCTCCTCTAGTGCGCTACCCACAACGGCCAGCTCCTGGAACAACTCCGACATAGATTTCAGGTGGGCTGGCAGGCTTCCCCCTTCATTGAGACGGCATGAATACAGGCGTTTTCTCAAATGGAGCTTATTTGCCCAAGTTTTCTTTTGAAATTGGTTCTCTAAAGTATCCCAAACCACTTTAGGATCGAGTGGATTGCCCAACAGATACAACCTACCCGGGTCCACAGACAGCACAATCAAGGCCAACGCCCGATCCTGGCAAGCGACAAATTTCTTTGACGGTTCTCCATCTCCTGGCGAGGGAGGGGCCTCGGATCCGCACACAATTCCCCACAGTCCGTCCTTGATCAAGGACATCTTCACCTGGACCTTCCATGTGGGATAATTCAGGGACTCTCTATCACTCCCTGGTCTATCTCTGATAGAGAGTCCCTGGATAATTTGATCCGATCAAGGGCACGACTTCCGACCGTTGATCCGTAGACATCACTCTAAACTTCGATGGCGCAGTGGTCGTGTCAAAGACCCATAACCTGTTAGATTTTGATGTAATCAACCGTAAACTTTAACCGTAGTGCTTATATTTCTATGAACCAAAAAAAAGAACTATAAGAGCAGGCGTGAACTACTGTACTGGTTTCTACAGGCAACGACGAGAACAAACATGCGCGGGTAGAGCCGGAACATTAAATAAAATATTTCACTGAACCTTAGATAAAGAGTGTCGATGATGGTGAGATACAATTATAACACGGAGGTCAAAAATGGGTTTTAATGATTTCCATCTAATTTATATCCTCGTTGGCAAAAATAATCTTGGAACAAATTTCTACCACTTTCTGCCACTATTTTCTGCCACCTGGTCGAAAATTGCTTTTAATGATTTCTTATCACTGGACACAAGTGCTCAATGCCTTGGTTGTCCAGTCTCCCTTGTATATGTTAAGACAGGGGGACACATATAAAGGAAAACGCAACTCATATGATCTATCACTTCCCAAGTTTGACAAGCCAAGATTAGCGAGGAAGCAACAACCAATTTATTAGGATATTAAGTGCGGAGCCGTATGATTCATGTAAGGGATTTATTCAGACTGTGGTCGGAGAGACTGAACAACGTGGAAAAAGGAACCGGTTGTGCAGGAAATGATACGAAAATAATAGGATAGATGGCAGGGCATGGCATAGGTTAAAACACAGGATCCATCAACCCCCCTCAAGATGGCGACACACGGTATTTCAAATGAACTTTAAGCAAAAGTGACGCGCTTTTTGATAGGATCACTGCGGCGAGGGATGACCGGAGGCGAGGGCGTTGGAAAGGAGTCTTGAATGCGAGTGTGGCCATCTGACGACGAAATGAGTGCCTGAGAGGAGCTAGAAGGGACCGATGGAATTATGGTCGTTACATGTCTTCCATTTTTGGGTCAGCTGCCACTCTCTCGACATGTAGCTCCTCTAAGTAGAAACGTAGTCGAATCATTGTGTATCATTTGACAGTCGTGGGCGTACGGTGTGTGTGACCCCACATTGATTTTTGTCTGTCGTGAGTTCGAATCTCGATGAGCGGAATCTTTTTTTTTTTCATTGCAGAATTAAGCTCTAATCTGCCGCCATGTTCGAGGCCCTTGCAACCGAGCTGCCGCAGGCTTGCGCCGCGGCCTAGGCGCCCCCAGGCCCTTGCAACCGAAAGGTTAGGTTAGGTCAGGTTAGGTTAGGTTAAGTTTTATTCTCTTCTCGAAGGACCAAAATATCAGCTGACCCAAAAACGGAAGATGTGTAACGGCCATACCGATGGAATGGGACATTGAGGTCGAAGATATCTTCGATTTCGAATTGTGATTCGACCGCTGAGGTCCACTTCGTAAGAGCGACCATCAGATCGAGGTCGAAGAATCACGCCGGACCGATTCCACTTTTTCGAGCGGGGATCCTGGAGTGTGACCAGGGTACCGGGTGTCAACGGTGGAAGGTCCGTGGCACGGCGATCGAAATGATCCTTGATCTTCACCTCCTCCTCCCCCCCTTTGGCTAAGGCAGTCGCCAAGTCTCGATCGGAGAGGCGGGTGTACGTCAATGGGTGGCCGGGAGTACGGGTCCGCATGCGGCGACCAAACAGCCATTGAGCAGGGGTCAAGCCGTCTGAGCGAGATGTGTTCCTCCACTCCAAGAGAGAAATCCTGAAATCATGCCAACGATTGTTATATTTTTTGCAGGAGGGCCTTCATGGCTTTGACCGCTGATTCGGCATGACCGTTGGAGGCGGGATGGTAGGCGGTCGAGAGTTCATGGACGATGTTCAGACCGCGGCAAAACTCTCCAAATTCGGTACAGAATTGGGGTCCTCCATCAGAACGAAGAATTTTAGGAATCCCATAGTCTGTGAACCAATCATTCAAGATGCTGGTGATGGCTGGCGTGTCCATTCTGGACAAGTGGGCGACGCATGGCCAACCGGAAAAGCGGTCCACCATGACCAAATAGTGTTGACCTGCGTTGTCGAAAATATCCACCGAAATCGATTTTAAAGGCCTAGATGCTTTGGATTGGACCAGAGTTTCGGCCGGTTGGCTCGGCCGGTGTTCCTGACATGTGGCACATGAACTGATGATTTGTTCAATCTCATTATTCATGCCAGGCCAGAAGTAAAGGCTGCGAGCCAAGGCACGGGTACGGCGAATACCCTGATGGGCTCTATGAAGATCTTGAAGAATGGTGGGGCGGGCAGCGGTTGGGACAACGATCCGATGGCCTTGGAGAATGAGTAAATCGGTACTGTAATCCAAAGACAAGGCCTCCCATTGCTTCGAGTACAGTTTAGACGGATGACTCTGAGGTAAGGATTTAGGAGATTGACCCGAAAGAAGAGTGGAGATGATCGCCTGATAGTTGACATCCCCTTTGGCTATTTCAGAGACTGAGGCCAAACCAGAATCAGGTGCAGAGTTGAGAGAAATTGTGGCCAAGTGGATCGAATCAAATCCAGAAAGAACTGGTTCGTCCTGATCTTCTTTTTGGATGTCAAAGAGCGGAAAGCGAGAAAGAGCATCAGCCACGTGATGTTTTTTGCCCGGGATCCATTGGACGTCGAACGTATAAGCCGCCAATTTCATCATAATCCTTTGAAGACGGGGATTGTCCATGGATCCCAAGTTTGAACCTTTGAAAATGCCAAACAGAGGTTTGTGGTCCGTTATGACCGTGAATTGGATGCCCAAGAGATAAAGACGGCAACGTTGAACAGCCCATTGGACAGCTAATGCCTCTATTTCGCATACGGCATAGCGTGTCTCCGCCGCAGTCAAATATCGAGATCCACACTGCACCAGTTTTGACTGGCCGTTAGGATACGTCTGAAGGAGGGCATATCCTAATTCCTTCAAGCGAGAGGCGTCAGTCAAAAGAAAAGAAGGGAGTGCGGGATCGAAATGAGCCAAAATTGAACCTCCTGGTGTGGTGAGGATGGCTTTCAAGGCGTTGAAAGCGTCCTGATGCTCGGACAACCAAATGAAGGCAGTGTCCTTCTTCAAAAGGTCTCGAAGTGGTTGGGCGGCGTGGGCCAAATCGGGCACAAATTGCCTTAACTGATTGGCCAGTCCAAGAAATGATCGGAGATCAGTGATGTTTTGAGGAGCGGGGAAATCGGCAATTGCGGCGACCTTGGTGGGGTCTGGGCGACCACCATCAGTGCCAATGATGTATCCCGCGAACTTGACAGAAGATCCCACTTGTGCTTTGGCCTTGGAGAGTGTGATACCGTGTTCTTTGCATCTTTGAAGAACGGCCTTTGTCTTGGTGATGAGGTCGGAGAAAGAATCCCCGCACACGAGGACATCATCGACGATTTTCTTGACCCCAGCAAGGCCAGCCAAAGCACGGTCACCACGAGCGCAGAATTCATCGCCAGAAGCGTTTAGACCCATTGGGGCCCTGCAGTAACGAAAGCGACCAAAAGGCGTCAAGAATGTTGTTAGAGCTCTTGATTTTTCATCCAGCTCCACCTGCCAATAGCCTTTGACGGCATCAAGGACGACAAACCACTTGGAGGACGGTGGGATCGAAGTGGATATGTCCTTGGCAGATGGGAATGGGTGGATCGGTTGTTTGACATATTTGTTCAGAGCAGTGAAATCCACAACAAGACGAACTGATCCATTGGGCTTTGGGATCGCTAGACTTGGGCTCACCCATGTTGAAGGTTCAGAGGCAACTTCAATGATTCCCGAAGCGGACATAAACTCGAGTTCCTTTTGAGTTTGATCAGCGTACGCAAATGGAACATTTCTTGCAACTGTGACGTGGGTGGGATGGATTGGAATATCGTCCTTCAGATGAATGGTCATTGGTGGTCCAATCATGGGTCTGAGCTTGTCAGACGAAGCAAAGACGGAGGGAAATTGGTCCAAGAGATCACCAATTCCGTCCTTGACCTGCTCCTCTGATGGCTTTGACAGAATGGACCGTGAATGGGTCACTTTCCCAAGAAACGAGGGCTCGTCAAGCGTTGTAGCTGATGGAGCGTCCTCTGGAAGGAACGGAAAGGTGGGATTTAACATCCCGAGATCGATCATGGAATGCCAGGAGAGGAGGACTTGATCGTGGATATCGGGGGTCACAAAAGCGGGAAGGTGAGTTTGATATTTTCCCAAATGAAAGATTGTGAGATCCACAGCTCCATAGCATTTCAGTTCCGAATTGTTGGCAGCCAGAATTGAACGAGATCAAGAACCGTCAATGGGGACTCCATATCGTTTGACGAGATCGGCTGAGATGAGTGTCTCTGTTGCGCCTGTGTCAGGAAGTACGATCATGTGGAACGGAGTGCAAGTGTCGGGATGGATCTCAACCGAGGTAGTGAGAGTGGGACGAGTTTTGGTGTGATTGACACGAATGATGGCGGTGTTGACGGGTTTCGAGTTACCAGGAGAAAGGGAAGGGCTGGGTCGGGAACGAGATTTCGATCGACCACGCCAAAAACGGCCTCCAGTGCAAACCGATGCAAAATGGCCTGGCTTGTTGCATTTGCTGCAGGTTTTGCTCCAAGCAGGACAGTGTTCTGGAGAAGGATGTGGTGAGTTCCCACAACCAATACACTTGCCTCGAAGTGAGCCGGGATTAATTGGGTCATTGCTGGAGTTAGAAAATGATTTGTCCTTTTTCCCAGATTTTGATTTCTTGTACGAGGAAAGAGCAGCAACGGTGGAGGATCGAGAGCTTGAAGAAAGGGAAGCTTCGACTGCGTGGGCCGATTCCCAAGCCATTGCCGTACGATGAAGATCACGGGTTGGATTAGCTTTTCGGAGAAATTCTTCTCGTAATCGATGATCCCAGCTACCGGTGACCAACCTCAAAATGTAGAGATCATCTTCGCCCATGGTGGCGAGTTCAGCTTCCTGGCCTTCACGTTGGAGTCGAAGGTACCAGTCACTAAAACGCTCACCTAATTGTTGATCGCATCTAAAGAAGTTGTATCGTCTGGTAAGTAGCGGAGTGTGTTGGACAAAAATATTTCTCAGCCTTGCAATGCAGCTGTCATCTCCCATGATAGGCGTAACATCATCAACCTTTGTGCTAAGCATTTGCTGAAGTTTCAATTCTAAACATGAACGTAGATAGCCGTGTTGCTCGGGTATGGGAAAAGTGTCCATGTTGTTAGAAGAATAGAAGAGTTTGAAACCCGTATTCCAAGAACAAAATTCAGCAAGAGTGCAAGAAGAAAGCAACTTATCAGGTTTAAGGGCAAGGTTGATCTTGGAGGATGACGTTGAAGGAGACGAGAGCGGTGATGAGGATGGAACGGTGGAGCTTCTCGTTTGAGTCCGGATTCGAGATGACGTGCTCAAAATCCTTTGACGAAGTTTGCTCATAATACCGGAGAATTGATCAAGCATGGATACTTCCTTGGTAACGGAATCCGCATCGAGGACGGAGCTGGATGAATCCAAAAATTCTTCCAAGGAATTGAAAGACGATTCCACCTTGGTGAACAGCCCATCAATCCGGTCTACCATTGACATCTCCAACCCGGAGGGGTCAATCAACTCAACATCGGAAAGGTAGTTCTTGCAGGAATTGAGGTGTCTGGAGAAGGTTCCTTTTTTGGCGACAAGTGATTTCTTTACGGAACCCATGGCTCAACACACAGATTGCAGATGTGGAACGTGGTTGAATGGGCCCACTGGTAAGATTTCCGCGAGGAAGAATCCAGGCGTAATTGTGAGAGAAACGGTCCGGATGC
The DNA here is from genome assembly GCF_007210705.1 of Tigriopus californicus. Taxonomy (NCBI): domain Eukaryota; kingdom Metazoa; phylum Arthropoda; class Copepoda; order Harpacticoida; family Harpacticidae; genus Tigriopus; species Tigriopus californicus. The sequence continues at coordinate 3,746,680 of NC_081445.1, read as the reverse complement.
GGCAGGAAAAATCCAGATGGGTGATGGGTATCCAAAGTATGTGGTGGAGTACCAAGAACGCAGATGATTCCTCTACGACTGCGCCATATTAGGATATTAAGTGCGGAGCCGTATGATTCATGTAAGGGATTTATTCAGACTGTGGTCGGAGAGACTGAACAACGTGGAAGAAGGAACCGGTTGTGCAGGAAATGATACGAAAATAATAGGATAGATGGCAGGGCATGGCATAGTTTAAAACATAAGATCCATCACAATTGTGTAGTCAAATTTAGTTATCGAAGAAAACAGTCAAGGAGAGTAGTCAAATTTGAACCTCCCGGAGGAGGAATCACTTGCCCATGTAGTTAAGTCCTACATTCTTGTATTTGGTATGGAGCCAGTCTTGAAGTGCAAGAAAAGTGGGAACAATTTCGAAGGACAGATATCTTCATTATATGATGGAAGAGCTTACAGGTGGCACCAGATGTCATCCATTTGTACAATGTTTATTTATTATCTTTTGTTTGTTGCATTATCTAAAGATTGTAGATTGCCAACACTCTAGAGCTCTTAGCAATCAGTCACTATGTGCTTGCTGTTAGAGGGTAACTTGAAACATTTGATTGTTGTTTTCTTGAATTTGCCATTGACAAAGGGCAAAACTATCAAATTGTCAACCGGGTTTCTTGCAACCAGTCAGGTTGCCACAAGAGTTTGGGAATGATTATGCTTTTTATTGGTTATTAAAAGTTGCTTCGAACATAAAACAAAGGGCATGCCTTTGAACAAAAAGTTAACGTAAGATTCTGAATACGTGAAACGAAAAGAACATCAAGTCCCATGATCCATTCATCTTTATCAGACTGAAATAAAAAAGAGAGTTTGTTAACGTCTAGTCTAATTGATTGACCGAAGAATATCAATCATGATAGTTGACAAATAGTAATAGATAGTTCACAAGTAATTCCCTCCTGAAGCCTAGTGTGATTTTTTAGGCCTCTTTCTGAGCGAATTAATCGCAATTTTCTTTCAATTTTCATCAAGACCACAATAGCAGGTACACCTCAACTGCGCCTCCGTTTGATGCTGGCTTTCCCAAAAAGAAATCAGGGAGCTCAGATTGATTAGCAAATTCGTTGGTAGACCGAAAATAGTGAAGTTGTGACAATTAAAAAAAAAACGGCTTAAAATGTTCTAAAATGTGAATGTGAAAGTGAGTAAGAAAAAGAGTCGAAAAGGTATGAAAAGGGGAAATTGACAAAACAGAATATTCGCCCAAAAAGTCATGAATGTTTTCTTTTCAGATTTGATTTTTCTTTCGCGATCCTACCACATGAATTGGTGTCTGAGCCAAGGCTGGCATGTGCCCGCGCATTTTCTCTAATCGTTCGCGCGCAATTGTTCCGGTCATCGCCAGCTGGGACATTTTGGAATGTTACATTTGGGTTGGAATACAGGTTCGCCTTCCATGGATAATTAGCAGTCGAATATCTGAAACAAGAAACGATTTCGTGATGAAACAACATGCTTTCAATCCTACGTACAACCTGTGGAATGGTTGAAGTGGACTTACGCCATTGTGGTGACGTGACCAGTGCCAGGAATTAGATAACCATAATAGTAATTATCGCTTTCATCAGGGTCATAACTGCCGCGAGCATGCCAGCATCCCAAGTTATGGCCAATTTCGTGGCTGAAGGTGTAGTAGGCATTGGCGCAACTCCACCTGGACAACCCAAATGGGTGCCCGACAAAGGCTGCTCCGCAAACGCTTGCCACATTTACAACAAGAAGATGCGCGAAATCTGCCGTTCCTCGAGTCTTGGCTTTATTTCCTGAGAATTTTTTATTAAGAAAAAAAAATGTATTTTGCTTCCGAATCTCAATTGCTGAAACCATATGAAATTGGTGTTGGCCTACCGTTCAAAACCGCCCTAAGAATGCTCCACTTTACCTTTGATATCCATAAATTGGTACAAAGTATCAGCCGCAGGTTGTTTTTCAGTGATATTGTTCAGTTGTTCCGTACAGAGCAATTGTAAACGGAATTTAGTTTGCGAGTTTTTGAAGCAAGTGTTGGCTTGACTGATCATATTGGCGATAAAGGTATCCACATTGGGTTCTACTTGGGCAACTTCCTTTGTGTAGTAGATCTTGATGGTGCCGACGTACGTCCCATCCTCATCTTGTTGGAATTGACCTGGCTCTTCTTGGTCCTCACCATCTCTAAGTTCTTCTAGCGCAGTGTTCGTCTATGATTTATTGTAAAATATGAACGTAAAAGTTATGATACAAAGAAAAGGAATTGAATACTAACACTCAACACCAAATCCCTCATCGTGTAGCTTGACATGGGATCCTCCACGTCCGGGTCCCCCTTGGCTAAAACGTGGCAATCGACCATATTTTTGTCGCAAGGCGCCAAGTTGAAGACTTGGTCATCCTCATGAATGACGGCATTGACCTCATCGGAACCCGAGACGAAAAAAGTGATGGTCACGGAGTCCAACAGGTCTTCAGATTGATAAACAGCCGTGGTTGATCCGGGATCAGGTCCTGTCCAGAGAGTGAATGCAAGAGGTTTTGACAATCATCTCTTATCTTGGAAAGAGCGGCCAAGATGATTACTGATTACCTGGTGAGGAATCAACCAAGGTGACCTGATCTCCATTGGGCAGAGTCAAGGGCTGGTTACTTCTCAAAGCAGCCAGGTCAACAACGACTTGCTCGCAGCTCTTCCATTGGCCATTCTCACAATATGGAATGGGACCCGACCTGGGATTGGAAGAAAGTTGCACAAAGGATTTGGCAGCAACGTTTCTGAAAGAAAGAAAAAAGATAACCGTGTCGGATTGATTTCCAACCGGGGGATTACAGCTCAAGTTGCGATAATGGAACGAACCGAGTGGCAACTCTGGAGACCAGTGTTAACAACGACAAGATAGCTAGATTGCTTAAAGCTCCCATGATCTTGAACGGCTATGTCTGATAGTGATGGCAATGACGCCTTCGGCAATATTTATACTGGATCCAAATATCTACGTATAGTAGCCACGGTGGTGATATTCAACTCCGATTGTTATTAGGTTTTTAGGGGAGGAGAAAATGTTTGATCCTCTTACTGAAGATGTTGTCTTCTTATTATCTCAAAATAGGACCAAATACTGTTCATTTTCCCTCCCAAAATGCAAAATATTAGTCATATGTTAGTGTCCATATCTCACACTATTTCCTTACTAGTTACATGAATTTAGCCGTATGTTATTCACTGGGATTGGAATGCTCTTATGTTATTGTCACAGATTGCCCCTCGACCTGCTTGCAGAATCTATGTTTCTCAATGCATCATAGGGTCATACATATTGATCAGAAATAGCAAACTAACAGATGGTATCATGCACACTGAATAAAAAAATATTCAAAATATCCAGAATGAACAAATAGTAGATTTGAACTCGTCCTAAAACGAACGGTCCAATAGCCATGGTCAATTGGTTCCCATTTTTGGCTGAAAGCCTAATTTTACGGCATTTTAGGGATTTTGGTCTTATTCTGCAAACTGAAATTGTTGACCAAGAGTAATCAATCGAGAGTTAGAGAATAGGCTTATAATATGAATTGAACCGACCAAGAATGATCGCCTTTCCATACAAAATATTCATTGCCAAAGAACTTCACGGTGAAAGCCCGGCCCAGACAACAATTCAGGATTCCTAATGTCACTGATAACTATTGAGATATTGAGGCAAGAAAGGAAGGTGACGTCACCTTCAAATTTTGTGATGTTACGTGCTCTTTTGAGGCTTCGTGGTTCTTTGTTAAGGGATTAAATTAGAGTTCCAGTTCATCCATCCATAAAAGGAATGATTCATTTAGCGCTGTGATTTAATACACTGTCACAATAAAGCCTATTTTTGTACATGCTTAAAAATAACTTTTTTGGTGGAAAAAATGTGTTTGCCTTATTTTTCTTACTGTAGAATTCAGTAGTTTTGCATTACGCTTTTTCAAATCTTAGCAACGTTTTGGTCCAATATTTCTCTTTGTGTCGTAGGTTTTTCGTACCAGTACTGTATTGAAAAGTATCTCAGTGACCTCCCGAATTTGTGCTGATATCATAATTCAGCTGCTATTTCAAGGAATCAAAAATGAAAAAAACGGGATGCCGATTTTTTCAATTACGTACATATGTTATGTCTTACCAATCAATGGGGTGAACGCAAATTTTGAAATGCAACAATATCAGATTTTAACAAATCACATTTTAAAATGTGCGTTCACTCGATTGCGTTTAGAAGCAACAGCTCATTGTTCTAATGACGAGTTTGTTAAAATTGGTAATGTTAGTCAAACTGAGTAATTCGATGATCTTGCACTTACAGATCAAGATTCTTTAGAGGCCATCAGGAGCTTAAGACTCTCGAGCTCTCCTGGACGTGATGTAGTGACGTCTCAATTCCTGATGATTGCTCACGGGTTCTTGCTCCTGTCTCCTTATACTTGATGCGCTACATCTTGGATCAAGGCAAGTTTCCATCCTCTCTAAATTGGCTCATGTTTTCCCAATTTTTAAAGGGTGAGACAAGTCGCTTCCTTGTAACTATTGGCCGATTTCTCTCACTACGAATACTTCAAAGGTGTTTGAGAAGATCACGAAGTTCAAACTTGTAGAGTTAGAGCTTCTTGAGTCAATGATGTCCTTCCTCTTAGCCAGCATGGGTTCCGAGCACATTTTAGCACGGTTACCCAACTGAATGAACATATTGAGCAAGTTTTTGAGGGACTAGAGAGCCATGAATCGGTTGATGTAGTTTATCTTGATTTTGCCAAGGCGTTAGATGAAGTTGATCATGGCCTTCTGTTGAAAAAACTTCATAACATTGGGATCCAAGGCAAGGTTCTCAATTGGATAAGAAGCTTCATTCGTGCTAGGAAGCAAGTTGTTCAGGTTGAAGGGATCCCGTAGTGACATACATGATGTCAAGTCAGGTGTCCCTCAGGGCTCCATCTTGGGCCCTCTCCTTTTCATTATCTTCATTGCTCCGCTTCAGAAGCTTGGTATTAGTGCCAGTCTCTCATCATGCTGACGGTACAAAGTTAGTTTCTGGTAGGAATGGCCAAGATTCCACTAGCCTTGCAATGAACCTAGAAATAATATATTCTTGGGTTACTAGGAGTAATATGGCCCTGAACGTCAGGTGTTCCCCAGGTATAATATTCATTGCCCCGCTTCAAAAGCTTGATATTATTGCCAGTTTATCTTCTTATGCTGACGATACGAAGCTAGTTTCTAATAGGAATGGTCAAGATTCCAGTAGCCTTTTAGATTGAGTAGATTGAATCCCTTGGGTTGATGAGAGTAATATTGCCTTGAACGGAAAGAAATTTTATGGGTCAAGGCAGCCTTTGAATACTCCACTCGTAGATAATGGAGGTAAAGATATTGAGCAGGTCTAATCTATGAAAGATTTAGGTGTAATCCTTCAAATAATGGAAAGTTAGATAAGCATATCCAGTTAAAGGTGGGTAAAGCTTTTCAAACTTTTGTGTGTAGGTATATATTGGACATTTAAGTCCAGAGAAAGTATCATAACGCTAAATCTGTAGAAATGGGTTGTTCAGCCACATATTGAATATGCTTCACCCATTTGGGCTTCAATGAGTTCAGCAGGTTTGCAAAAGGTCGAGCAAGTCCAAAGATGTTTCACTAGGAACATCACAGGATTGAGAGAGCTCTCATATTGGGAGAGATTGAAAAAGCTGGGATTGTACAGTTTTCCGAGAAGGTACGAAAGGCATCTGATATTGTACGTCTTCAAAATTATCCGTGAGCTTTGTCCACATCCAGGTTTTAGGGTCAATTCTAGTGCCTGTATNCCGTGAGCTTTGTCCAAATCCAGGTTTTAGGGTCAATTCTAGTGCCTGTATAGGCAAAATGTGCGTTCTGAGAGCACCTTCAAGTCCTCGCAAATCCAAGCTAGTTGGAACAATGAATTCTACTTCTCTTCTTTCTAGGGCCCCCTCATTGTACAATTTGCTACCCTCTAATATTCGTGAAGAATGAGTAGGCCTTGTTGATCCTGTTGCATCCTTCAAGTCAGACTTGGACAAATTTTTAGATAACATTCCAGATCAACCTTACGTTCAAGGACTAACTTGGTCTGCCAACTCAAACTCGTTGCTGGACCAAATTTCATATAAAGATTGAAAGGTAATAAAAAGACGAAATGTTACCTTTCATTTTAATAGTACAGGGGATTACATTCCCTTTAGCTGTTAGAAAAGCCCGTAAAAACCAAACCAAAAAGAGTATCTAAAACTCGCAGTATATGCGACTGAGACCAAATCGCATCTCAAGATATGCGCCTTTCAAACCATGCGGGGAAACACAATTTTTGTGACAATTTTTGAGCCCACGACGAAGTCATATCGTTTATAAACAATCGCCGGGCAATTATATCAATTTCATGTCAAACATGTTTTTGAGCTTTACGTGAATATAAAATAAACTTTGAATAAGATCTTCTATAGGGACTTCATGGAACGTTTTTTCAGAATCAAAATCTTTGAATTTTATGGTTTTGTTTTTGACCGTTTTCTCACGCTGATGTATGAAAACAAGTTAGGGCAAAAAACACCGTTAAAAAGTGCACCAAAATGATTATAGATAATTGTCAAGGTGATATAAGCTAGAATCTAGGAAAGAGCAATGCCAAAAGTATCAGCTAAATAAATATTTTCCTTTTGGTCCCCACACAAGGGCCATTTTTTTCTTTGCTGAATTCGATCAGAAATTGAAGTCAATATAGTTGATCATTTTCAGATTTGGAAACGGTTGGAAGGTAATTGTCGGATTGAGCAAAATGTTATACATTAAACTTGACATCTTCTTCCTAAACTTTTATTTTCATAGAATTAACAACTATGAAAAGGTCTTTTTATGACGTTCGTTTTTAATAACGTTAGGAAAAGCAGAATTAATAAAATTTAGAATATAGCCAACACCACAAATAATAAAAGCATAATCAATAAAAACAACAAGAACATTTTGACGTTTCCCTTACGGTAAGGTTATAAAGGAGTCCTAAAACAATGAATCAAATATCACGCGGTTTTTTGTCGTTTATGACAAACACTTGAACATAAGTCATGGGAGTCTTTGTTTTACCATATATGTTAAGAAATGACTTTTCGGTACTTTACAACAAGACATATTATCGATTCTAAATGAACAGCAGCATGATAGAGTCACCATTCCCATTGTTTTGGAGATTGACGCAAACAAGGGTCAAAATGATGCTAATTTCAGTTTTAATTCAAGTTTCAGGGCGGTAGCAAGACAAAATATTGATTTAAAAAGATCCAAATTCGCAATGAAGTCTTTAAAAATGATGCAACCGAATCGCAAATAAGATGGGCCAACACCAAAGCACCCCGACAAGTCTGCAGGTTTATGTATAATCGAAATTAGCTCCCAATTCAACTTTGATTGAGGTTGAGAATTGAGTTGCTGAACGTTTTTGGTTCTGTTGGAAGTCTGTAACCAACTACAGACCCACATTTGGGATGAGAATGTAAGAAAAAGCGGGATCCGATTTTAAATAGCTCATGGATTGAGAGTGCGTTTCTGACAGGGCATGGCCCAGGATGATGCTAATCTAGTTTAGAATAGAGGAATAAGGCAACAGGTTGACTCTTAAAAGCCAAAGAATTAAGTTGTACGGAGCTGTCATACCAACTTCATTCATAAAACCATGGACCACAGGAATCTGGATGGGGAGGCTGAGGGCGAGAATAAGAGGCATTGCCTTTTTCTTTAAATGATACTGATCGCCAGTTCATACGATTTTGATCAAAGAATAAGTGGGAAGCTTTCAATATGGAATTTTATTCTATTTTACACGAATCTAACTCAGCAAACGCATCAGACGAAGGCCAGATCATTCATTCATTTTGTAACTTTTTATGTTCAGCACTTTAAGAAAGCATGACTTTTGATCCAGTGATTCAATCGAGAATTTTACGATGTGTTAAAGAAAAAAAAGTTCATAACAAGCACCATTTATTTAGGCTAAATCTCAGTTTCGTTTATTTTTTTCACATCATATGCAATGAGTATGCTTGTCAAGTATTCCCGCAAATCAAGTACAATGCCCTGGTCATGAGCGAATGGATTGCAATCTTGACAAAAAAGACTCGAATAAAACTTTGGGCAATCACATGCCCTACATTTTCTGTCTAAGGTTCAGCCACGGATTCGTTATTTCTTGTATCTAAAAAATGCAACATTAATTTGTGGTATCGAATTGAACAAAAATTGATGGCCCAATTTTCAAGCTCACCTTGATTGGAATCAGCACCAGCTTCTGGTTCGACGTTGGTGTTAGGTCTGTTGATGTTAGAACCATTTGTTGAAGTTTCTCCAGCTCCCAACTTGTGGGTTTTTTAGTGGTACTTGGGGTCGACTTGACTGAATGTTGCTTAGTACAGCGTTTTTCAGGCGTTGTTGCTTTGGTTGCTTTTGCAGTTGTGGTTTTGGTGTTTGTGACAACGGATTCGATAATTGGCTCGTTGTCCTTTTGTCCCTTTGTCTCACAATTTGAAGGAATTCTTGACATGTGGTTGGGCAATTTCCCACAAAAACCCACTTTTGGCAAACCAAACGGTCTCTGTGATACTTTCATTTTGCAATTACTGTTTCATCAAATTCAAAAATCACCCCTGGTCCTCCAATTTTGTACAGGTTTTCCATTAGCCAGTGAGAACATACATCTTAATAATACCTATATCTTGACCAACAGTTGGAGCTGATAGCCCAATGGCTGTGACAGCCTGCACTATCAGTATTTTAAAAGCCCACTGCCAAGCCACGCGAACTGCAAGGGGCAAGCTAACACCCGTCCTCTCCCAAAAGGAACCACTTCATTGAGCCATTTGTTCAGACTAGTGCCCTCTATTAGAAATGTACGACAGTGAGGTCAGTGCGCCATAGCAGTTGAATTTTGAACCTTCAATTCCGTACCAAAACAAGGAGTTCTAATGCGTCCTATTTCCAAACCAAACCCATCTTTGTAAATGTTTGCGCCTTAAGTGTTAGTTCTAAGGCTGAAGTTACTCTGCAAGCATCATTAACTGCAATTACAGCAACACCAGATTTAAATTATGTGTTTTTCAATTGAAAATGTAGATAGTGGCTAATCAAGTGGTACCTAGCCCATTCAAAGGTCGTAAGGGTGCCTGAAGGGTAGCTAATATCGTAACATCTGTCGTAATAACTTGTGGCAACGCATATTTATATTTGAATGCATTTGATTTGGAACTGGGATGCATTTGACCTCGCTGTTTTGGAACAGCATTAAAGGTTCAAAATTCAACCGCTATGGTGCGCTGCCCTCACTCAGGTACTCTTCCAATACAAAACAAGGGTTCAGACTAGAGGGCTAGTCAGAGAAGCGACAGAGAAGCGATACTCACGAGATTTCTGAGTTTTTTTGCCTCTCTGCCGGCTGCCTGGTGTGTGCGATGGGGATCGGCTTTGAACACATTTAGTTACGTGATTCTCAAAATGAAGTTCCGAATTCAGGGAGCCATTGAGTTGATGGCTCGTTTGTCTGCTTTGGTTGAAACTGAGTAAGGCATGAAAAGCCGATCAGCCCGACACCCTGCTGCCCAACTACGAAAATGTGTTCAAAGCAAAGTCTCCAGTGACTTGGTCGGAGTGACTTTTCTCTGACAAGCACTCTAGTTTAGACTAGAGGGCTAGTCAGAGAAGCGACACTCATGATATTTCTGAGTTTTTTTGCCTCTCTGCCGGCTGCCTGGCGTGTGCGATGGGGATCGGCATTGAACACATTTAGTTACGTGATCGATGTGCGATGATTGCTCAAGTCCTCTTTCCATTTTTATTTCACCATGTCCCTTGACAATTGAGATAAGGTTTCCACCATAGAGATTATTACAGGCGAGGATTCATTGAACGGTGTACCTTCAGCTGATTTAGTCGTTCTGGTGTTGGACATAGCCATGTTTTCTCCAACTGCCTATATTTCTTTCTTTGAAATTCCTCGCCTATAGCTATGCGTCAATTTGAAATTTTGTGCAGAGTTCTTTCGACTTTTGGAAGTTTTGAATTGCTCCCGGCAAAAGAAACGTGTTGAATCTGGGTGAGCTATTCAGCAGTCGGCCCCAACACAAGTAATAGCACCAAACAGAAGAACTATGTAAATCTATGGTGCAAGTCTTCCATTGGCTTTCATAACATGTGCAACTCAAGGCACAAAATCAACTCTTGGGGAACCTGAAAATGAGTTCCCAGTAGGTGAACACTCGGGGCACAGAATTCTATTGTGGGGAGACTAAAATAATCGCACTAAAGAGAAGTAGTATGTGCTTCTTTAGCACGACCCGTTTACTGCCTTTTTAAAATAGATTGGGAACACAAAACCCAAAATGACCGGGTCGTGGATTAGAATAACGGCATCAAAAAGAATTGCTATGATTCTTGGCATGAGCCGTCAATTGGCTTTCAAAATCAATTGGGTACAACAGAATCCAACAAATACGACCGGTTTGCAAATCAGTGTTTATTCATGGGAATGAAAAACTCACGTTGCAGCACCGAAAATAAGTACTTAAGGCTTCTTTTATACGATCTAGTTTTTCTCGTTTCATTAATGGGTCTACAAGTAGGTCGTGGACACACATCTCGGCACCCAAAATAAACTCTATGTTTCTTTGTCGCGAGCCGGTTTCAGCTTTCAAAACACTGGGAATAATACAACCCAAAATAAGTTCTGGCCACTAATCAAAATTTATTCACGGGAATCAAAAAGATCCCGGATCGGGCACCAAAAAGAGAACTCCATGTTGTTCTTTGACGCGAGCAGTTTAATGGCTTTATCAAGGGGTGTAAACCTTAATGTAAGACCGGGTTGCGGTTAAATAATCAATACCGGGAATGAAATTTCCGAGTCACGGCACCAAAAAGAAACTCTATGTTTATTGGTCGGGAGCCGGTTCCTCACTTTTGATCAATGAGTGTAAAATTTCACCGGGTTAAGGTATAAAAATCACGGGAATCAAAGATCCCCGGGTCGCGGCACCAAAAAGAGCCTCTATGTTCCGTCCACTAGCCAGGGGTGAAAGGTCCTGACTTATTGAATTCCCGTGGTGAACGGAAACATGGAACTCTTGACCCAAGCACTCGGTAGAATTACCTTGATAGCTCTCCAGAATGGAGAACACCTAGTTCATGGGCTTCAATTTCTTGGATCTATCTTAAGGCCTCCGGTTATAACCCTAATCAGGGCATACAATAAATAGTTCGAGCTTCCTTTGTCAATTGACACAAATTGTTAGCTACCTCTACTCCCCACGGTCCCAGATCAATCTCGGTTGTCTGACATATACCTGGGCCAATCTTCAAGGCTAACTATCCTGCAAAATGTGGTCACTATCCTAGTCTAAATGCGTCTATCAAAGTCGACCTCTACTCTAGA
>NC_081445.1:3713479-3735149 GCF_007210705.1 Tigriopus californicus | reverse complement strand
AATTATAACCTTTCATTTTAATAGTACTGGGGATTACATTCCCTGTAGCGGTTAGAAAAGCCCGTGAAAAAAAACAAACCGAACTGTACAATTCAATATACTTTATTCATCACAAACATGAAAATGACACTCTAACAATCAGCTCTCTTGCTCGGGTAATGAAAGAGGGGGTAATTGCATGGCCATGGAAGAGGGAAAACATACATGGACAGAAAATGGTTTGATCCTACTTTTGATGAGGGTGATTCTTGGGTCCAACGGAGGTCTATGGCGATGACGTCAGTTCGATGGGAATGAAGGTCCAGAATCGAATTGACGGAGTAAAACTCAGAAGTTGCACCTGTACTCAGCTCCAGAGACTTTCCAACTCGTCTATGCTGGCTCACTGATGTATTCTATGCACTTCCCCAGGTCCTCTTGACTCTGCACGGCTTCCTGGGTCCCGACTCCAATCGTCGACTTTCACTGTCCTTATTCAAAATGGATAGACTCAACCTTCAGTACCCTATCAAAATGTTCTCGATTCAACTACCAGCAAGAGCTTCAAGATGGGAGTTGTTTTCACTTTCAATGTTCAATGGTGACTTCTCGGAGAGGTTCAAAATAGACTTCTCTCCTCGAGAACCCAAATGTGACTGTCGTTTTGCTTAAATTTCCCGTACCACGTTGATTTCCGCCTCTTCCTCATGGAGGCTAAAAGGGTTGTTCCAGGGCCCTTGGTGGACGATGACTGCTTCTTCTGTAAACTGTTGCACCTGAACGACATCTGACAGCAACAGAGATTTTCACATACCAATGTCCAAGGTTGACCTTCTTTCACAGTCACATTGGCATTGGCCATCAAGGGGTTTCTCGGATCACCGACAATGGATTACGTCTGCCTCTTCTGTAAGATGTGGCATGTGAGTCACATCTGACCACCACTGGGTCTGAACGGGAAAGGGTTGACATTGGGCCGGAACTACGTCCCATTGGGACATTCAGGAAGGATTGGTCGTCATTGGCCGTCAGGGGGCCAACATTTTGGTAACATCGATCCTTGAGGATGAGATTGCTTATTCAGATTCTCTTCCCCCTCTCAAAATAATCATAGGAATATCGGTTTTGGTGACCGAGAATTTTCGCGATTACGGCCCATCAATTTCTGAGAATCGATTCCTCAAGAGCGTCTTTAAATCTCACAGCTTTCCTAAACCTATGATGAATACACCGTCTCTGAGAGCATTTGGTTGGCATTTGGTCGACATCTGACCGCCAAACGGATTACACGATAGGCAATCCAACGACTTCCGTGGTTTCACATGATGTTCATATACACTTCTTACAGACATTTTAATAAACCCAGTTCCAGGAGCAATCATTCATCCTGTACATCATTTATCCATATCATATTAGGATGATGTACTCAATTGTGGACGGAACATGTGGACATGATACTGGATGATGGATTTGATACTTATGACGAGAGTAGGATCAATATTTGTGGATAAAACTGTTCGAATTGTTAGTTTGTTTATCATCATTTTACAATCCATCGGAAAGACAGTTCCAATATCACGGAAACTATCACGGCTGCAAATTACGAGTTGATTAAAAACCATATGCTGGTTTTAAAAGAAATGAAAAGTAATAAGAAGATTACCAAAGGTCTATTGATTTATCCGACATTAACACCCACAGATCATTCCAAAATACGCGGAAAAATAGGATATTCTGCAGCAAAACGTCGATGGGGCACCCCACGTGGTTTCGTGAACGTAAATTTTGAAATGCGACAGTACTAAATTTTACCCAGTCGCATTTCAAGATGTGCGTTCACGAAACTATCTGATACTCGCAGTAGGTGCAACTGGGTACAAATTGCATCTCAGAATATGCACTCACGAAACCATGCGGGGGTGCCCCATTCAACTTGTCATCAACGGCGGCATTTAGAGGTAACAATAAACAACTTAACCCAAACATCTGGTAAGAACAAGCCATTATATTAGCCACGCAATAAAAAGTCCTTATTACCCAAACTTGCTTGGCACCGCGTTTTCCTTCAGCATTCTTACCTTTCGATCTGTAAGGGCCTTATTTGTAAAATTTCTGAAAAAGTACTGAACAATGATTGGCTTACCCTCAACAAAGTCTAGCTTGGAAAAGTGTGAGGAGCAAAGTTTTGAGTGGGAACTTTTTACATCCAACATTTACGTCTTTGGGAAACTGGTGGAAAGAATTTCTTCTGACACCTTAGGACGCGCTATAGAGAGGTGTAAATCTTTGGGATTGCACACAAGTGCGCCCTCTGGTTCTACCATGAAGTAAGTGTCACCACACTTGTTACTGAAGAAACATTTTGTCACCAAATACGTGTTCGTATATTTTGCATATTTTTGTCACTTACCATACAATGCCATCTTTGACAAATGAATGTTGGACACGGTTGGTTCCTTGATGGATTTAGTGATATGGTGCCTACAATGAAAACCATTTGACCTAAGAAGTTCATTGACATACCACCTATCTGTTGGCAAAATATTAAGTTGCTGTACCTCTAAGAAATAACATTTGTCAATCATTTAGCATATGCACCTTTGTCAATTTCAAAACTACAGGCTTGCAAGATCTGGACCATCTAAATGCCAGATCTTGTTACGATCCCAAAGCTGAATCCGAAAACCTGGATATATCAGTCTTGTTTCCGCGATCCAGTTTGAATTCTCGCGTGAATTAAGCATCAAGTGTTAGTAATCTGACAAATGTGCTAAGGTCGCATTTCTTTTTTACGTCTGAAGTTCAAATTGGCGTAACTGAAAGTAGTTAAATTATGGATCCATGCACTAACTTCTTCACGAGTGAAATGTTTGTCTCTCATTGTTTTCTAATCACGAAAACTGATATATTTACAGAGACATTGCCTTCCCTTATTGGAAAGGACCTCTACCACAATGAGAGATGGTGTTGCGAGTGTTATTGTGGCATTGAAACGTGCGGGTGGGTTCTTTAAAATCCAAGTTGTAGTTGGATTCAACTCCCTCTTCAACCCAATCTATCAACCACTTTGCTATGTCCTTCTCCTCCTTTTATCTTTGCTGGACCATTTTAAGACAACTGCGCAACTTCAACATGATTAAGCCCAAAGAATGCACCCTTCTCATTTCCCAATAAAAGTCATGATCATAAAAACATCATCGGCTATTCCCTGGAATAGGGATTACTGGATTCAGCAGCCATGTCAGGACAGGAAAACCAAAACTTCTTGCTATTACTGGATTCAGCAGCCATTTCAGGCCAGGAAAAGTTAAACTTCTTGCTATTACTGGATTCAGCAGCCATCTCATGACAGAATAAGCAAAACTTCTTGCTATTACTGGATTCAGCAGCCATTTTCAGGACAGGAAAGTAAAAACTTCTTGCATACTGAATTCAGCAGCCATCTCATGACAGAATAAGCAAACACTTCTTGCTATTTACTGATTCAGCAGCCATAATAGGTCAGGGAAAAGTAAAACTCCTACTATTACTAGATTCAGCAGCCATTTCGGACAGGAAAGCAAAAACTTCTTGCCATTACTGGATTCAGCACGCCCATGTCAGGACAGGATAAGTAAAACTTCCTTACTATTACTGGATTCAGCAGCCATTCCAGGTCAGGAAAAGTAAAACTATCCTACTATTACTGGATTCACTAGACATTTCAGGACAGGAAAAGTAAACTCTTTTGCCATTTACTGGATTCAGCAGCCATGTCAGGACAGGAAAAGTAAAATTCTTGCCATTACGGATTCAGCAGCCATGTCAGGTCAGGAAAAGTAAAACTTCCTACTATTACTAGATTCAGCAGCCATTTCAGGACAGGAAAAGCAAAACCTCTTGCCATTAATGGATTCAGGGCAGCCATGTCAAGACAGGATAGAGTAAAACTTCTTGCCATTACTGGATTCAGCCACCATGTCAGGTCAGGAAAAGTAAAAACTTCTTGCCATTTACTGGATTCAGCAGCCATGTCAGGAAAGGAAAAGTAAAAACTTACTTGCTATTACTTGGATCCAGCAGCCATCTCAGTACAGGAAAGTAAAAACTTCTTGCTATGCATGGATTCAGCAGCCATGTCAGGACAGGATAAGTAAACTTCTGCCATTACTGGATTCAGCAGCCATGTCAGGGTCAGGAAAAGTAAGATGGCCATTACTGGATCACGCAGCCATCTCAGTACACGAAAAGTAAAATTTTTGCTATGCATGGATTCAGCAGCCATGGTCAGGACAGGATAAGTAAACTTCTTGCCATTACTGGATTCAGCAGGCCTATGTCAGGACAGGATAAGTAAAACTTCTTGCCATTAACTGGATTCAGCAGCCATTGTCGAGGTCAGAAAAGTAAAACTTCTTGTGCCATTACTGGATCCAGCAGCCATCTCAGTACAGGAAAAGTAAAAACTTCTTGCTATGCATGGATTCAGCAGCCATGTCAGGACAGGATAAGTAAAACTTCTTGCCATTACTGGGATTCAGCAGCCATGTCAGGACAGGAAAAGTAAAAACTTCTTGCTATTCACTGGATCCAGCAGCCATCTCTAGTACAGGAAAAGTAAAAACTTCTTGCTATGCATGGATTCAGCAGCCATGTCAGACAGGATAAGTAAAACTTCTTGCCATTACTGGATGCAGCAGGTCAGGGACAGGATAAGTAAACTTCTTGCCATTACTGGATTCGCGTGACGCCCGAGGTCAGAGAGTTAGATACATATAAGATAAACTTCCATTACTATTAGCTATGATCTATCGGTCCCACATCTACAGTCATGAAAAGTAAAACTTCTTGCTATGCATGGATTCAGCTAGCCATTGTCAGGACAGGATATAGTAAAAGTATTCTTACCATATACTGGATTCGCAGGCCATGTCAGGACAGGAAAAGTAAAAACTTCTTGCTATTGACTGGATCCAGCAGCCATCTCAGTACAGGAAAAAGTAAAAACTTCTTGCTATGCATGGATTCAGCAGCCATGTCAGGACAGGATAGTAACTATGTCATGTCACAAAAATAAACTTCTTAGCCATTACTGGATGCCGTCAACAGCCCCATGTCAGGACAAGGAAAAGTATAGAACTCATTGCTATATACTGGATCCAGCGCAGCCATCTCAGTACAGGAAAAGTAAAACTTCTTGCTATGCATGGATTCAGCAGCCATGTCAGGACAGGATAAAAGTAAAACTTCTTGCCATTACTGTGGATTCAGCAGCCATGTCAGGACAGGAAAAGTAACTTCTTGCTATTACTGGATTCAGCAGCCATCTCATACAGGAAAGTAAAACTTCTTTGCTATATGGATTCAGCAGCCTAGTCAGGACAGGAAAGTTAAAACTTCTTGCCATTACTGGATTCAGCAGCCATGTCAGGACAGGATAAGTAAAACTTCTTGCCATTACTGGATTCAGCAGCCATGTCAGGTCAGGAAAAGTAAAACTTCTTGCATTACTGGATCCAGCGCCATCTTAGTACAGGAAAAGTAAAACTTCTTGCTATGCATGGATTCAGCAGCCATGTCAGGACAGGATAAGTAAAATTCTTGCCATTACTGGATTCAGCAGCCATGTCAGGACAGGAAAAGTAAAACTTCTTGCTATTACTGGATCCAGCAGCCATTTCAGTACAGGAAAAGTAAAACTTCCTTGCTATGCATGGATTCAGCAGCCATGTCAGGAGGAATAAGTAAAACTTCTTGCCATTTACTGGATTCAGCAGCCATGTCAGGACAGGTAAGTAAAACTTCTTGCCATTACTGGATTCAGCAGCCATGTCAGGTCAGGAAAAGTAAAAACTTTCTTGCCATTACTGGATCCAGCAGCCATCTCAGTACAGGAAAAGTAAAACTTCTTGCTATGCATGGATTCAGCAGCCATGTCAGGACAGGATAAGTAAAACTTCTTGCCATTACTGGATTCAGCAGCCATGTCAGGACAGGAAAAGTAAAACTTCTTGCTATTACTGGATCCAGCAGCCATCTCAGTACAGGAAAAGTAAAACTTCTTGCTATGCATGGATTCAGCAGCCATGTCAGGACAGGATAAGTAAAAACTTCTTGCCATTACTGGATTCAGCAGCCATGTCAGGACAGGATAAGTAAAACTTCTTTGCCATTACTGGATTCAGCAGCCATGTCAGGTCAGGAAAAGTAAAACTTCTTGCCATTACTGGATCCCAGCAGCCATCTCAGTACAGGAAAGTAAAACTTTTTGCTATGCATGGATTCAGCAGCATGTCAGCACAGGAAAGTAAACTTCTTGCTATTACTGGATCCAGCAGCCATCTCAGTACAGGAAAAGTAAACATTTTGCTATGCATGGATTCAGCAGCCATGTCAGGACAGGAAAAGTAAAACTTCTTGCCATTACTGGATCCAGCAGCCATCTCAGTACAGGAAAAGTAAAACTTTTTGCTATGCAATGGATTCAGCAGCCATGTCAGCACAGGAAAAGTAAAACTTCTTGCATTACTGGATTCAGCAGCCATGTCGACAGGAAAAAAAACTTCTTGCCATTACTGGATTCAGCAGCCATGTCAGGACAGGATAAGTAAAACTTCTTGCCATTACTGGATTCAGCAGCCATGTCAGGTCAGGAAAAGTAAAACTTCTTGCTATTACTGGATCCAGCAGCCATCTCAGTACAGGAAAAGTAAAACTTCTTGCTATGCATGGATTCAGCAGCCATGTCAGGACAGGATAAGTAAAACTTCTTGCCATTACTGGATTCAGCAGCCATGTCAGGTCAGGAAAAGTAAAACTTCTTGCCATTACTGGATCCAGCAGCCATCTCAGTACAGGAAAAGTAAAAACTTTTTGCTATGCATGGATTCAGCAGCCATGTCAGCACAGGAAAAGTAAAACTTTTGCTATTACTGGATCCAGCAGCCATCTCAGTACAGGAAAAGTAAAACTTTTTGCTATGCATGGATTCAGCAGCCATGTCAGCACAGGAAAAGTAAAACTTCTTGCCATTACTGGATCCAGCAGCCATCTCAGTACAGGAAAAGTAAAACTTTTTGCTATGCATGGATTCAGCAGCCATGTCAGCACAGGAAAAGTAAAACTTCTTGCTATTACTGGATTCAGCAGCTATCTAACGACAGGAAAACAAAACTTCTTGCAATTACTGAATTCAGCAGCCATGTCAGGACAGGAAAAGTAAAACTTCTTGCTATTACTGATCCAGCAGCCATCTCAGTACAGGAAAAGTAAAACTTTTTGCTATGCATGGATTCAGCAGCCATGTCAGCACAGGAAAAGTAAAACTTCTTGCTATTACTGGATCCAGCAGCCATATCAGTACAGGAAAAGTAAAACTTTTTTGCTATGCATGGATTCAGCAGCCATGTCAGCACAGGAAAAGTAAAACTTCTTGCTATTACTGGATTCAGCAGCTATCTAACGACAGGAAAAAACAAACTTCTTGCAATTACTGAATTCAGTAGCCATCTCAGGACAGGAAGAACAAACTTTCTTGGTTTTGCTGTGCAAAAATGTATGCTGAATTACGCAGTAATAGCAAGAGTTCTAGTCATTTCTGGACTGAAATGCAGTTGCCTTAATCGAGTAACAGCAAGAAAAATTGTGTTTTAGCAATAGCGGTAAAGATGGGGAGACTTAGTCAGTAAAAGTTATCCAAAAGTAAGCCCATGTATGTCGCTAACCAATAGATTGGCGAATCAACTGACCAGTAATAATTGAACACTTCGTCAAATTGAAATCTTGAGAATGTTGTAAAGTGATGATAAGCTCCTAATTCATTACAAGTTTTGGATTCCGAGCAAAGTATCCACTCAAAATGAAAGCTTTTGTCCAACCCCGACTTAATGTCAATTCTAATGACCGTAGTGGCTTAACGTACATTTTGAGAGCACGTCTAAGCCAGGAGAATTCAGGCTAGTTAAAAAATGAAGTCTAGCTCTCTTTTTTTCTCGGGCTCTTTCATTGTTCAATTTGCTGCCTTCAAATATTTGTAGGGCGTATTATGGCGTGGATCCGGGAGCAGTATTTAAGTAAGACTTGGACAAATTTCTGACTAAAATTCCTGATCAAACTATTCGTCTGAACTAGCCAGATCTGGATTTATAAATGCAGCCACTATGATGAATGATTTTTAGTTCTGTTTAAAATATTCCATTGAATTTCATGATTCCATGACCCTCTTTTCTCTCTTCTTATGAGAATGATAATTTTTTTCAATGATTCTTTGCCTTTAGATTGGTCGACACCTAATCTTTTTAAAATGCGAGACACTTGCATAACAAACCAAATCGAGCATTCGCCTCGATAAGTTAACATCGTTACATTTAACACATTTATTTTATATTCGAGTTCTCAAAGAAAAATCAAAGTATCATCGGGTACTTTTCTTTTTCGGTTCGTCGTGGACATCACTTGGTAGTTGAAGTTTGCTCGTTGCAGCGTTCCAGTCGATTTCTCTTCGCCACCTCATTTCGAACGACTTGATTCACCATACGCCACGGAATAGAATATTTCGTTTTCGTCAAATAATTCTTACAATGGATCGCATTTGGTGGAGTCTTTGTTTTAAAATCGCTGCTTTCACTTCCTCCGAAAGCGAGCTATGTTTTTCTTTCTTCTCTATTGGATTTTGTTGGTCAGCGAGTCATTCACTGGTTCCTCATCTGAACTCGCATTTCCAAATTCTTCCTCAATTGCTTGTTTCAGTCATGTTGGATAGACTTTTCCCCATACTTTTGTTGATTTCGCCTTCTTTTGAGGCATGTGTGGAGATCAGTAATTCACGTGCTCTTTTCGTAACTTTTATTCTCCAACAACAATTTCCTCAGGGAGCCCATCAAGGGTCACCAAAGATCTCCCCCGCTTTGGGAGGTCGTGAAATCCTAAAGAAAGCATGTAGAACAATTATTGAGCATTAAGGCGCACGGGTGGATAAATGTGGCATCCTCGAAGGGTTATGTGTGAAGGAACTCGGCTAGACAAAGGCTGATGGAAGTTGGCGAGTTTTAAGCGGTCAACCGTGACGTTTTTGTCGTTACCATTGATATCAAGATTGAAAAAATTCTCCCTCGCAATCAATACTCGATATGGACTTTTCCAAATGTGGAGTTAATTTGCAAAACAATTCAATGTGCTATTTCAAGAAGAATATCTGACGACACAGGTTTGATTCCTTGTCGTCTTCTTGAACCAATTGCATGCACCTGATGAGGAACCCACTTGGAAGCAACGATCCGATGTGGAGAAAAAATAGCAATGGTCGTGCGTTTTCCATGGGGCTTTTCTTGTACTTGGCCAACAGGGCAGATTTCAAATTAGAGTATTCTTTACCGGCGGTAGGCTGCGTGATATAGTCCAAGACTCGGTTGCATTGTTCCTCATTTAAGGCAACTAACACGCGTTCGAATTTCGTTCCCTCGGACGTAATTCCAGCCCCAGCGAACTGGGCCTCTGCCTGTCGAAACCAAGCCTCGGCGGAATTCTCCCATAGGCCGGTTAATTTTACCAACGCAGCATCTAAATAGTCGGTTTGAATAACTGGCAGTGCTGCAACATCCTGGTCCATCTTGATGCGTAAAGATTAGATTCACGTCGCGGTCACCACTTGTCCCATACACGTTTTGCCTGCCACCAGGCTTACTTCAACGTCTTTGTATTCGTCCTTATTTTCTTCGTCTTCTTCGCCTCTTTTTTCTTCCGTTTCACCCTCACTTTCACAAGTATCTTCATCATAATTTGAGCATTTGTCAGCATTGTCTTTCTTCCGGTTTTCCGAGGTTGGTAAACAAAAATCTCCATCAAAGATATTTGAGTTTACCAACTACTTAGCTTTACTCGAGATTTGTTCTTGAAATTTAGTGCTCTTGATGTACAGGGTTGAACCTTTTAGGGGGACTTCCATAGAAGAATCTGAAGCGCTGTCTGCTATAAAGCTGGTTTGCTCGGTCGGAGACATTGACCCAGATGATTCATCATTTGGCAAAACACCTTCACGTCGCGGTCACCACTGTAGAGATCAGTAATTCACGTGTTCTTTTCGTAACTTTTATTTTCCAACAACAATTTCCTCAGGGAGCCCATCAAAGGTCACCACGCATGGGTTTGGATATCGTGGCCAAGGTGACAGGCTAAAAATTCCTGTTCTCCCTCAGTGAGATCTAATGTCTGAATTGAAGTTGCCAAGTGTTTTCGCAACCCAGTAGAAGAAACATTCTTGGTTTGAAATAACATATTGAAATTGCGCATTATGCGACAAGTGTCCAGTGCTGTAGATCGTCGTGGTTTAGCGAACAGTTACTCATTGGTACTCAGGACACCAAAGTCCTCTCGTCCTTTGAATAGAAGGTCGCATGACTCTTTCATTGTAGCAGTAAGAATAACGGGGACGTATCGTCCCCACCTTCCTTTTATATTTACCAAGAAGTTTCAGTTGGCAATTCCTTTATATTGGTCCGAAAAAGCCGAATAAATTTCCTGGTTTGCCTTGTCGGCCGTCCCGATCTGGTCATAATCTGAAATCTTCATTTGAGTGGTTTCACCTGCTCTTCGTTTGTTAAACGAAATCACGAACGCCGATAAAGATTCGGCTAGCTCTCTTCCAGTTGTTTCGTTCGGATTCTCTATAACCTTTTCCGTCGATTCTGTCGTTTGCTTTCTTAATCCTTCCTGAACTTCATCACATCTTCTGTCATGGGCACAATCTCATTTTTGTTTATCTTCTCATCAAAAATCTCTTTGATTAATTTGAACTAACTGAATCAGCCCATTCTCCTGCTATCAACAAAGAATTTTTTTCGGCAAACTTGAAGCTCATAATCTTTGGATCGGATGACCTGTCCTTTTAAAATCAACAAAGACTTGTTGATACTGTGGCCTAATTTCAACGGAATCACCATAGCTTCACTGCCTTTTTCCTTGGCTCAAATTTCGCACTGATTGGATGACATTGTCAAAACGGTTGAGCTTTAACATTGCCTTTAGTTCCACAAGGCCAAATCCTGGATTGTCCTCTCTGAATTGTAGCACAAAGCGGCCTCACTGTCTCGCCTTCTCTCGGACCCATCGGTGTTTTTTGCCACCGTGCCTTGTGAATAAGGAGGACATATTTAATTGGATTAAATCGTCCCCCGAGACCACTTCTTTCACGTTATCCTCTCGCATTTCCGAAATGACGTTCGCCAACGCCGAACTCACGTGTCCAAAAGAAATGCTCAACAAACATTTACTTGAAGAAATTTGGCATTTGGTTGATGATTGTTCGCTTTTCTTAGGGCACTTGTGACGATACATTTCAAACCGAGAAAAGAAACCCAAGCAAAGTGAACAAGAAGGAAAGAAAGTGTTTTGCTTTGGTGGGTTTTACCGGATTCTGGACACGATGATTTCTCCGGACTTCTGTTTTAAAACCTCGATAATATCGAGGAAATTCCACTTTTCCCTCAAACTGGTAATGATCGCCTTGCTACTAGTACCTTTCAGCTTTTGAATTCGCCTTTCGTTTGAATGCTTTCATAGCAAATGCATCTTTAGGGAAGCAAAGGGTTTCTGGCAATATGGGCAGTAATGGCGTTTCAAATATGAAAGGCGCCCACTCGATTTTTGTCCCATACACGTTTTGCCTGCCACCAGGCTTACTTCAACGTCTTTGTATTCGTCCTTATTTTCTTCGTCTTCTTCGCCTCTTTTTTCTTCCGTTTCACCCTCACTTTCACAAGTATCTTCATCATAATTTGAGCATTTGTCAGCATTGTCTTTCTTCCGGTTTTCCGAGGTTGGTAAACAAAAATCTCCATCAAAGATATTTGAGTTTACCAACTACTTAGCTTTACTCGAGATTTGTTCTTGAAATTTAGTGCTCTTGATGTACAGGGTTGAACCTTTTAGGGGGACTTCCATAGAAGAATCTGAAGCGCTGTCTTCTATAAAGCTGGTTTGCTCGGTCGGAGACATTGACCCAGATGATTCATCATTTGGCAAAACACCTTCATTGATCCGGCTTTGGTCAATTGCATTTGGTCAATTGGCAATTTACAAAAGATTGGGAACGTCCGAGAAAAAGATGCCTTCATCTTTTTCAAAATGCCCACAATTATGATATTCGTATTCAAATTTTTACAACTCTACCAACAGAGTTTCTCAACTTTCAAGAATTAGGAAATTAAAAGTTCCCCATCCACCCAACAAGCCTTTTTGGGGTTTGTGTTAATCGCCATCTGTCTCTGGAATCCCCACCCAGAACTCAAAAGATTGAGCTTGGCGAACCCTAATTTAAGGTAGGTCATGGAGTACGTCAATAGTGGAGTGGAAAGTTCGGTCGAAGATCGAACGTCTTCTAGCGAGGTTTTGTTGAACCATGCGTTACCTCCTGATCTGATACATTCCCGCTGAGAGAGTGCCCAAGGTGCCCAATGAATTCCATCTGCATGTTCAAGCACTCAATTAGGAGGTAACGCAAAACTAAAACTTTTTCTAGCGAGGTTTCAGAGAGCTTTCCACTCCACTACTGCCGTTCTCCATGGGTAGGTGTAGGGTAGCATTTCGAAATCCTTCCACCAACAGGTAAAAAGTGTAATTTCACTTATGAAGAAATGCAATCGTACATACAAGCAAGTAAGGTCAGTCAGTCCTCGAGCACTTAGAAAGCAACGCATTGCTCATAAGCAACAATGACGATGACATTGTTTTTCAGTTTCATGAAAAGCGAGAGGCAAAAAAGAAGAATGGAAATTGAAATATTTATGAAGAATGATCATTGCAAAACCATGGCTTTTCTTCTGTTCATCTAGTTCCTCATTCCCAACTTTCGCGCAATCACAGTGAAACCATTTGTCAAAAACATTGCATTGAACAAATCCAAACAGATTTCGCTTGATATCGCTAACATCTTTGCACGAGGAACATTGCCAAATCAATCTGACCATTTCGTACTTTTCGAGAAAAGATTTGGTGTCAATCGATTTGATCTTGCTTAACATGTGAATGACACCCTTGACTTGATAAGTAATCAGAAACATCCAACAACACTCGCCAATCTGGCACGACGCGCATTCAATCATTAAATCCATTAGTGGAGTACTCTTAGCAGCTTTGGGAGACTCATTTTCTCAGTGGCAGTTGGCGACTTTCTGATTGGGAAAAATTAAAGGAATTCGCTCTCATTTCCGGTCCAAAAATGGAATAATGTTCCCCTTTTTACATTCAACGTTGGATCTTTCGATTTTCTTGATCATGGGCAATGCTTCTCCAACCGTTTGTGCGGACTTTAAATTGCGCTTCCATTTGGACACGGCTTCCAGGGCATTTTCATGCCTCCTGGGTTGATCCTGAAAATTAGATAAGATTTAACTTAACAGTCATCAACAGCTTCAGATGTTTCTCGTAACAAAAATACTCACGTTGTCGTTAAATTGTAGCTTGTAACACAATGAGGGCCGCAAGGCCACTCGAAGTGCAGTGAGTAGAGTTGATCACATCGTATTGGTTTTGTATTTCACATACAACGGTATTTATAAGGGATTGGAGCTAACGCAGTAGCTCGAATTAGCATCTCGCTACACCTTCCCCCCAGATCAAAGATCTCACAAAAGGGACGATTCCCGACGGCATCTCGAAATTCCATGGCATCGCACCATCAAGGTTCAACAGAAGAACCGAATCAACATTCAATGGCATCGCAGAATCCAGGCTGCACATCCAACTGCTCGCCAGGTCGCTTCCGCATTCATTCTATAATCGTTTCAAGGCCCAAGACATCTCGCCCTGGAGCGTCCACAGGAGGATTGAATCCACAATCGCTCCCCAATCAACAAAGGCCCAGAATCCGTCCCTCTCTCGCATCTCACACAAGATGAAGACATAGTCCCTTCAACACTCTATCCACGGTCGATTCCTCAAGAACTGTTTGATGGTTAATTGAATTGATGATAGTATCCATAGACCACTTGCACTATACAAGGCCTAGCCATAACAATTACAGTTTTTTTTCATAGTCATCAAAATGCTTATTGAGTACGATATAACGATAAATAAATGCAATTGCCGTCATTTTGACTTTAAAAAGTTTAGGTCAAATGGTATCCCTGACTCAAATCGCTTGCGGTGGCAAAATTCAAACTCCATAACACAACAATGACGTTTAGTGGTTGTATCTCACATTCGATGCAAAGTACCTATCCCAACGTGTCCAAACTACATACAAGTAGGCTTAAAAATTAACGGAAGTGATCGTAAACACTAGAAAAAGATGATTTAGAATGATACAAAGAATTATATTTTCTGCCATTTTTGGCCACTTATTTTGGACCAATTTCTGCCATTTTCTGCCACCAATTTCTGCCAGGTGGTAGAAAATGGCTTTTAATAATTTCTCATCCCCGGATTAGGGTCCTGTATTCTAAACAGAGGGGACTAGTTGGGACCAAATACAAGGCGATGTCAGTTCATGAAAACATATGATTGAAAAGAAATGATCAAGATCAATTGTGGTAGAAGTAAATACTTCGGTCAACTCTATTACCAAAGAAGGTGAAAAATACTCGAAGGCTGAATAACATACGTTAAAACAAAAAAAAGTATGTAGTACTCGCAGTAAGTGCAACTATGATCAAATCACCCACTGGCTCTGCGATACCCTGAGCCACCATATCATTCAGCATTTTTCTTACTGGCTCCTGTTGAGGGACTGGGATATAACGCGCCGTGTTGATGGCGAAAGGAGTAGCTCCCCCATTTTAACGCTATAACCATGGGATCTCCCACGATCGGGCCACTCATGGGCTTCAAGCAGGATTCGTCAAACTTTTTCAAAAGCATTCATGAGCTTTGTCCCAAACCAGGATTTAGGGTCAATTGTGGTGACCGTAGAGGCTTAACGCACGTTTTGAAAGCACCTTCAAGCCCTCGAGAATCAAGGCTACTTAAAACAATGAAGTCCAACTCTCTTCTTTCTCGGGCTCCATCATTGTTCAATTTGCTGCCTTCAAATATTAGTAGGGAGTATATAGGTCTTGTTGATCCGGTAGCATCTTGCAACTCAGACTAGGCCAAGTTTTTGACCAAAATTCCACATCGTCCTACATTCAAGGGCTAGCCAGATCTACCAACTCTAATTCGTTGGCGAATCAGATATCATGTATAGTTTAGTACATAAATATGTAATGGTTGACCTAGATCACGGTCGCCATGTATTGGCCAACCTAGATCACGGTGGCCATGTAACGCTCGAATCAAGTCTAACAAGATCAAGAGACGAGACTTAGTAGTACCTAGAGATGAAAAAAGTGTTGGTCTCGGTGGTAAGTCGAAGACTCTCTTTTTATTCATAGCTAGACATGGCTTTATATACAGAGAAGAGCATTGCGCTTACGGCGCCTGTTCCAAGTCTGTCGCAACATGTTGGAGCATAGAGTCCCTTTTGGGATCAGGGTGTGGTTCTCTCATGACGATGCTTTAGTTCGTATACAAATATGTTATCGTCTTGAAGTGTTGAAGATCCCATTCCCAGCAGCAATAGGGAAGTCAGCAAAAGAAACATTTTTAGTTTTCAGTAACTGAAAAGAAAATCTGACTATAAACTTTCCATTCACCCGTTTATCGCTTTTTGACCCTTGCCCCACCTCATTAGACTGATCTGTCTTGTCTGACAATCAATTGCTCAGTGGGGCTTCAACGGTGACTGGGCAATTTTCCTCAGTGGAAGGATCGGATTCAATAGAAGTATAGCCTAATTATAGTAACTCAATTCACTCGCGCAACCTCTTACACAGAATCGGTTGTCTGTAAAAAATAGGTTAGAAGCCAGAAGGGCAGAGCACTCCCCTATGGGGCGTTTAGGCAAGCTCTGGCAGGTACCTTTGTTTGCTGGTACCAGAGGCAGTGATGCATGTTGGGGCTTTCAAACACGTTTTTGAGAAGCTGACCCTTCTTTCACATTGCTATATGAGGAAAGGTCAGCTTCGTTAAAACCAGTTTGAAACGCCAATTTTGCATCACTGGCATTGGCAGGCAAGTTTGTTTGCTGGTACCAGCGCTTGCCTAAATGTCCGAATTGCCACCATAGACTGATATTATCGGGCCCATCAATCCTTAGAGTCTTGCAAGTTTTGATCCTCTTTCTCCGTACTATTGCTCAACGTCATCATCATCTGGATTCTTCGTTGATCAGCTTACCCCTCTGGTCTCACCAGAGAGAGGACTGCCACATTGGTTCAAAATCCTTTTTGAAGTACAACAGAAATATCCCAACAAATCTTGTTAACTTTAAGCCATATGAGCGCCAAATTTGAGTCAGAATTCAATAAATCAATCATGTCAAAATTACTTCTTGTGGTTTTTGCGAGGTAGGAGATTGCTAAGATGGATTTGCGCATTTCTCTCAATACTTGAAAAGGTTTTTTGACCACCGTGGTGAGACGGGTGAGACGAGACGAGAGGAGACGACTGTATCCAAGAATCCAGCTATCATGACCTCTTGACTTGAGTTGGGGGTGGCCTTTATTGGAGAATACTAGCCAGCCGGTACCCGGTAGGTGCATGCAAATTTCATGACAGCAGACTCCGCCTAGTGCGACGACATAATATGAAAATCCAGTGGAAAAGCTGGATCGAATCGATCGAATACACTGTTACTACCATCAGTGACTCGTGGCCAACTGAATTTCATTTTCAATGGAGAAACTTCAATGAGAGACTACCTCGATGGATGAGGGAGGCCAATGCGGAGCTCGCTTTCATTATTTGCCTCCAAATATGCCGTTTGCGCTCAATGAATCAAACGAGAATCTTAGTCATGATATTGTTCCTCCCGATCGAGAACGGTCCGAAGTGCTGAAGAAATGGTCTCAACACGCATCTGTATTGTCAGTAAACAGACGCCCAGCTAACTGGTTGGACAAGGTAGAGAGGGTTAAGAGTGTGACAAAACTTCCTAAATCCCTCATCTTTGACATTACATTTTGCATTGGTCTTCCCCAGTCTTCCCACGAATTTCCAGCATTTTCCATAGTATTTGAGAGGACCTTGGCTTCCAGACAAAGTAGGGTGGCGGAAATAGCAACAAATATAAATGGTTGTTTTTTTTTACTCCTCCGACAAGATTCTTGTTTTTAATGGTTTTAAATCGATCAAATAGTACTGTGATACCAGTAAGCGCGGCCACGCTCAATGAATCGAGTGAATTCTCCGAGCTCACCCAGATCCTGAGCCAATGGAGAATTACTCTGCACTCCGACCCGGGAGTCCCAACACACACCTACTCCTGGGGTGCCTCTGTACTTGATCACATCTTCGTATCAGACACTATTCCATCTCTGGCCAGTTTCGTCCATCCACTGGCCGTGTCTGATCACCTCCCAATTTCAGTCACCTTCAAGATGCCCAGAAATTTCCATCATCTGGGCGTGACTCGAAATGGGAGGTGCGTGGTCAATGTGTAGAAGTGCGCGGCTCAACTTGAGGCCCTGCAGCTATACATCAACACCGGGGTTGTGAGCAATCCAGCTGCAGTGGCCCAAGGCATTTCGCAAGCATTTAAAGAGTCCTCCTCCATGCAGAGGAGGAGAGGAGGACTCAAGACCCCGTGGTTCAGCTCCTACCATCGAGAGCAACCTGCGAGGTGCCAAAACGAGCCAAACACCGGAGACTTGTGATATGCAATTCTTGCTATCGCATATTGCTCCCAAGTCTCTGACGAGCGCCGAGTCAACCCACCAAAGGTTGGAAGTGGAGAACCTGCTCTCTTCATCGGCCCCGTCCCGGATGGCGGGCTTGTACAAACGTGCCAAAAAGCCCGCCACCAACTCGGAAATTCCCGTGAGTAAATTCCTCCTCCGCTGTCAAGAACTGTTTGCATCAACATCGGAAACAGTAGTGGAGGAGGTCCAGGGCTGCCCAGAAGAACACCATCCACTTTTGCAGCCCTTCACGGAACCCGAGATGGACGTGGCCTTCAAGAAGATGAAGAGCACAGCCCCCTCAACATCAGGGGTCTCTCCTTTCCAACTTTCACTTCTCCGGATCCAAACCCAGCCACTCCTCCAAGACCTCTTCAGCCTCGCCCTCCATTCTTCTTTCTTCCCATCAGAGTGGATGGAGTCAGCTATCATCTTCATCCATAAGAAGGGGCCCAGGGACATTCCAAACAACCATCGGACCATCGCCCTGGAAAACCCCTTCGTGAAGACGATGTCCACCCTACTAGCTGCCCGCTTCTCCGGATTGGCCGAGGATAGGGATCTCCTTCCCCAGTTCCAATTCGGTTTCCGCAATCATTCAAGAAGTTGTGAGGTTCATGTATTTTTATAGACTCGGCAGGGCTTTTCTCTTGTTTGGACATTGTTTACTGAAATTAAGGACATTCTTATTAGTTTACTCTGATGAATTCGTTATACTTTAAAAGAAGTGGAGTCCACACTTTTGAACAATCTTTTTTATCAGAGACCAATATGAATAGAATTGTAGACACAGTTAAATTCTCGTGGAAATAACTAGAAATTTTCTGCACATTGCAATGTCCATCCATACTCGTACTCATTATTGTGCTTCAATGTTAAATCTGCTCAAATGTTAAACAAATCAAATGCAAGTTTCTTTTGTTAAGAATTGAAGTGGTAACTAGATATTTTCCAATAAACATTATGTCTCACATCGCATGCCATATCATTCGAGAGAAATATTTATGAAGCAACAATAACAATCATCATTTGACACTAAATTCTACATGTGATTTATCCAGAACTACTCAAAAAAACAATTGATCATCAGTATTCATTTCATTATTTCTCCAAGTCATTATGACTAAATAGGCTGAGGAGACGGGAACGAAAAGTATGACAAGTCATGTAGCAAAAATGTGTGTGTATGTAATGGCCAACCTAGATCACGGTCGCCATGTAACGCTCGAATCAAGTCTCACACGATCAAGAGACGAGACTTAGTAGTACCTAGAGAAATGAAAGAAGTGTTGGTCTCGGTGGTAAGTCGAAGACTCTCTCCTTTATTCATATTTAAACATGGCTTTATATACAGAAAAGAGCATGCGCTCACGGCGCCTGTTCCAAGTCTGTCGCAACATGTTGGAGCATAGAGTCCCTCTTTGGGATCAGGGTGTGGTTCTCTCATGACGATGCTTTAGTTCGTATACATGTATCTTTCTATGTTTTAAGGACTTCCTTACCACTACTAGGGATTAGAATTCCGAGTAGTTCAAGACGAAAAGCCTAGTTAATTTAATTAATTCTTTATTCATACATCATCTGATCGACCAACGAATTGGAGTTTGCGGATCGGGGTAGCCCTTGTATACATGGTACATCAGGAATTTTTCAGCTTGTCCAAGCCTGACTTTAAGCCTCCTGCTTAATCTTTTTCTAAGGCATGATGGGAGTCGTTTCTCCCACCAATCATTTCTGACATTGAATTCCTTCACGAAAACTGTAACAATGTTTAGCTCATCTATAGCTATTGTAGGATGACGGAACTGACAAGAACATACTTTCTTTTAACTTTCAGACTGAACAACTTGCCATTCATGCGCCGTTAAACTAGAGCTACAAACAACTTTTCAATCGAATATCGTAGCAGTTCAATTCGATGCAGAGTTTCAGTAAATAACACTTTTACTTTTGAGGCTAAAAACTAAAGGAAAGAGGACTTGCATGTTTTCAACGCTTCTTGAAAGTCATGAAGTGCCTTTTTAACGCTTTTGATATTTATTTCATTGGTGAGACAATGAAACAAATTTAGGCAAAGTTGGCAGATAGATCATGGTTTATTTTTTTGGGACGACTACAGCACTCCCATAGGTGCATTACGAGTTTAGTCAAAGAAAGAATCATGGACCGTATCCAATGGGGTGGAAACATTAGATGATTACTAACAGCAGGGCAGGCTAATAATTGAATTCATTCAGTGACTAACGACATTGATGAATGAGATAGGGCGACATGTCTGATCGTTTCAAAATTCCCTCGGGTTATTATGATAGTGGTCGACTTAGTGTGATTAGCGTGTTCACGGACTTTTAGAAATATGGGCTGCGAACGAGCTTCCCGGCAAATCGGGCTGCTCTTGGTCATAGCCACTCTGACCCACTTTTCGAATCAAAGTAATAAAATGAGAAAAATAGATCTCTTCAATTAACGGTAGGTCAATTTTACATCATTTACATGCAAAGTCGATCGTTTCAAAGTTATGTTGTCAAGCCGAAAATTCAAATTTCATGTAGTGTTTACTACATAACTTTGAACATGTCTCCTGAGTTTCCCATGCATAGGTTTAGGCTCAAACTTGGCTGAGTTCATCTATTCAACAGGATCTTGTGGTCGTATGAATTGTTTGTTTGGAATAAGATGAGCGGTTTAGGAGATAGGATATTTTTGCTTCCGTTTGCAGTCCATATCTCTAGAAGTCCGTGGCCTGTTTCACACTCGTCCATGGTTAAGGACATGTTGTTGACGGCAAAACATCTATTTTAAGTTGGGTTTCGTTCTACGTTTGCTATGGACTGATACTATTTGACATTTATTGTGGGGGATTTCCGTAAGGCGGGCTTGACTTAGGTGGAACTGACGGGGTTGATTGTTGACAAGGATCCAAGTGGGGGAATTCATGAACCATAGTAGATGAAATTCCATGTGTGTCTGAGTTCAAAGTGGGAGAATAGACCACTGGTGGAATTTAAGAATGCTAGAGGAATTCATTGTGTGGGCAAAAGGTCAGCGGCAGAGACTTGACCACTGGCTGAACTTCAAGCTGGGTTCATGCTGGTTCACTATGCATCTGGGGACATTCACTGGTAGGAAATCATTGAGAGAGATCACAACAAAGCAAAACAGTCGATCCACTGGGAGTTGGTAGCAGAGTGAGCCCTTGACATCATGATGTCAGCCAGATCTGGAATAGAGGTTAAAAGGTCTTCAGTTATATTAATAGACAAAACTGGTTTGTTTTAGCCCATTAACTATTAGAGGCAAACTATTGATTTTCAAAACTTTTAATTGAGTTTGATGATTTAAGGATTTAAAAGCTTTAATTTTGAGCTACGGGATCATGATCTACCACGTTGACTTTAGCGCTAGTAATACCCACCTGTGTTAAAAACAGGTATAACGCAAAGCAATCTGAATGGAATAGATGTCCTTCGAACAATTTGATATTTCCCGCCTTCGTGAATAGATCAACGACAAACGCCACTAAACGTGCACTGGATTTTTAGACTTGTCCCAGATTTAGGCCGAAACTATTCTGGTTTATCCATGGATATAACAAATCCAGGCGCTCAATCGTTGGCCAGAAGTGATCCTGGGGCAATACCCAAAGAACGATGTGAGTGAATATTATAGATCTTGTTTTCCAATAACCTTTCTCCAATCGTCAGTATCTTGAAAGTCAACCAAAATTATCCCATCCACCAATNCAACGCTTGGCACACGGTTTTTCCTCGTAGTCAGGCAGAACACGTGATATGTGCTTGGCATTTGCACAATGCTTGGAAAAGGGCGCTCCTCCCTCACAATCCTGAACTGTTTAAGTGTCTTTGCCGCCTTCGAACAATCACTGATACCCACGAGTTTTGGGTTCAGTATTTCAAACTTCGACATGACTTTTAGGTCACGGGAAGCCCAAGCCATATCTTGCCCAAAAAAAATGCCCACACAAATGAGGGCTCAGCGTG
>NC_081445.1:3711136-3713443 GCF_007210705.1 Tigriopus californicus | reverse complement strand
ACGAATGCCGTCGAAATCGGGCAAAAAAGCCTGATGAAGGACCCGTACCTGCCAAGAAACGAAAAATGGCATCAACAGGGTACACCCTGTGCCCAGCGAAATTTTTAATTTCAGGCGCCTGACTCTGCTTTTGTACACAGATGGGTGATGAGGCTAGCCCGGATTGTCACGACCAGCGAAAGATCTTCACACTTCGGGGTTGTTCATCCCATTCTCATGACATGGAAATTCGATATGAGAGAATATCAAGCATCAGAAAAGAATTTTTGATAGGCCTACTTCGAGCTGGCGTGCCAAAGGCAACCATCCTTGAACGATACTGTTGCCAAGAGGGTTACGAAAATCCTAACGACAAGCTTGTAACAATGCAAGATCTGCGTAACCTACAGAAAAAGTTTGGCAATAATGGAATCGATCTGACCAAATGTGACTTTGCCAACATCTGCGAGCTCTTGGAGCGCGATGGTTTTCGTGGGTTCTCGTTCGAGAATGTCAATGGTGCCGATATTCCACAGTCAATCGCTCACAAAGTCATTATAGGCTGTACTAAGAGCATGTTCGTATTTGCCTCCGATTTCATGGTGGATCAGTTCAGACAACATCCTGGGACTCTCTTCTTGGATGGAACCCACGGGACCAACCGATCCAAATACGCCCTAATCACAATGTTGGTGGCTGGTAAGTTATGTAAAAGGATGGTCGATAGCAAATTGTTGGTACATAAAGATAGTTTCAAATACTTTATCTCTGCTCAGAAATATCATCGTGCTAGACTAAAGCTGGACGACAAACATCATATTTACCAGCTTTACCGATGGAGAAAAACTCAAGGTTCATATTGCAGATTCCAGAGGAGAAGGAAGACCTGTGGTTCAAATAATCGCCAAAACGGAGTCCAAAGGTGTCATTGCACCTGCCTTGGAAATACTAGCCGGCTTGTCCCCAGACTCCATTGATAAAGTTAAGGCCCTAGTTTCAGACATGGCTCCATCATTTATTAACGCTGGCACACGGTTTTTCCACGTAGTCAGGCAGAACAGTGATATGTGCTTGGCATTTGCACATGCTTGGAAAGGGCGCTCCTCCCTCACAATCCTGAACTGTTTAAGTGTCTTTGCCGCCTTCGAACAATCACTGATACCCCGAGTTTTGGGTTCAGTATTTCAAACTTCGACATGACTTTTAGGTCACGGAAGCCAAGCCATATCTTGCCCAAAAAATGCCCACACAAATGAGGGCTCTTTTTGAAATCAGGACATCATGGGGCACAATTTCATTGTGGATGACGAGTTTCGTGGCTTGTCATAAAAACAAGTTAAAACTTGAATCGATGTTTTGAAAATTTCATGTAGCAAAGCCATGCCCAAATTTTAAAACTTAAAACAACTATTTTCGTTCTTGATGGTCCAATCCTTGTTTCCAACCGGTCTAACACGGCCATCCAGCACTTACCACTGCAAATCACACTTTTAAAATCAACGAAATTCTGCATTCGAACCTGCTTGAATTGTAGTCTCTCTCTCGGGCTGGCACGGGGTAGAAGAGTCACTTATATCAATCGGTGCTTGAATGTTTCAGGAAACGAATGATGCCAATAGTTGAGGTTTCAATACTTGTAGGCACTTCATTAGCTACTTTCTCTCGCTCACTCTGAAATCCACCATTGTTTTTTATTCAATTTAGACGCATTAATGCATTGTATTAGCCCACAGCTCGGCCAGACATGAAATTGCATGTTCCGGCAAGGATAATTTTGGGTCGTTTTTGTTTCATGCCTAATGTCTTAGAGCTGACAGGTGGAAACAACTATTGAAACTGGCCTTTAAGCAGCCATGATCCGCAAGCCTAGACAAGAATATTTTTGATATTTGTATCGCGTTAATCGTCATCAGTTCGTGAGGTACGTTTGAAAGACAGTGCCCTCAAATAATTTGGATAAAAAGCGCCAAAATCTTAAGTCGTACAGAATCATATCAATTCAAGCTTAAAACAGGGCGAAATTACCAGTTATTTAGAACAGATGTTTTGACATTTAAAGATACTGCATTCTCCTCACAATTTTGCACCTTTCTGAATACCGGTACCCGAAGCGGTCTTATTAATTTGGTCATTACAATGCAAGAATTGTTTGAAAAACATAATAACGCTCATGTTAATTTAGCAATTCTTATTCCTTGTTTGGGGGGGGGGGGGATGCTTAAATTCATTCCTTTAGCAGTTTCAAGTCCAGTACCAGTTTTGATTCTCTGTCTGTGGGTGTGGGTAGCGTCTAAAAGTTCCTTTGGAGAAAGATCGGGAGGAAATTTG
>NC_081445.1:3706021-3711085 GCF_007210705.1 Tigriopus californicus | reverse complement strand
GAACCGGGTATCTCTTTCATGTTAGGAAAGTGCGCTAGCCACTACAACACGTCCCCTCACCAAAGAGTCGCTCGCAATTCGAAGGTAAAAATGCGCAAAACAGGTTTAAAACGGCTGGATGCAGAGCCTCTGCATGAGTTGCTGTTGCATGCCACCAGGGTTGACAGTTTTCATTATTGAGGTCAGTTAAGATGGCAATTTGAACCAGGCATCTCTAAGACATTAGGCATGACCCAAAAATGGCCCAAAATTATCCTTGCCGGAACATGCAATTTCACGTCTGGCAGAGCTGTGGCTAATAACAATGAGTCTTAGTGATGGGATCAAATCAAATTTCAAATTTAAGGTTGCCGGAAAACGTGGAAAGTGAAAACACTCACCAATTGCATCGCAACGCAAAAAACTTAGCTTTGAGCAATAAGGCAACCCAGATTTGACGGAAGAAAAATCAGGGTTACTTTTTGAGGCTGACTAATGCTTTCGGAGATTTCACCAGTTTTGTCACAGGCCATTGAAAATGTAAATTGGTAGCCCTGGTCGCAACCTCCCGTGATTATTAATTTGATCCCATCAGTAACGAGTTTAAATTGAATCAACAAACAGTGGGGTGGATTTCTGAGTGAGCTAGAGAAAGTAGCTAGTGAAGTGTCTACAAGTATTCAAAACAACCAACTATTGGCATCATTAGTTTCTAAAACACTCGAGCACCGATTGATAGAAGTGACTCTTCTACCCCGTGCCAGCCTGTGGGTGTGGGTTAGCCGTCTAAAAGTTTCCTTGGAGAAAGATCGGGAGGAAATTTGAACGCCGGTATCTCTTTCATGTTATGGTGCGTCTACACGACAAATAATTCGGCAAATAATTAGCCATTTGACAAACATTGTTGGCATTTTCACAAGCATTTCACAAACATTTCTCGATATTGAACATGTTTAAAGATTGTTTTGCCAAAGAGCAAATATTTCATGGACGACAGCATCCTCCCCAGCCCTTCCAACCAACGGTGTCCATTTTCAGTAATTATGGAACTTAACTCTTTCGATCCAGAGTTTTATAACAAAGAAAAATGTTACTGATTGTTGTTCATTTTGACGCAGGATAACCCCAACTTAGAGTATGAAGGGGCTGGAATTGTCATTCATGTTCAAAAGTCATCAGATGTCATCCTATCCCCTCTTAATGCAGTAGTCACGCTTCCATCTCCTATCGAGGATTGAGTGATGAACGATCGATTGATCAACCAACCAAACATAACACTTTCTCCGGAATCCGGATTCATTCTCCTCACGTCCAGACAATGAAAGTGTCGACCCCAGTTAACCCACCCACCCTGGGCTGTCTCCGGGCTCAGCTCGGTCATGGACACGGCCCCGGCCATGGTCCCGGCCCCATCTTTTACATCCGTCTTCTGTGAGCAAGACTTATGGTTCGTTAAAAAGTGAACTTTGAGATGACAGCTGTCAAGCTGCTCTACATACTCTAGCGCTATAGCGTTATTCACGGAGACTTTAGAGCAACGACGATTGGGCGCGCTTGTTCAGGGCACAAGTCTCTCATCATCTCTCATGGACCTGTCTGGGGCCGATTTGGCAGTTGCCTCCAACTATGATTACTAATTAATTTCCAATCGGATAGACAACACAATTTTGGATTTAAATGAATTTTAGGAAACACGTATTAGTGTGGGATGCTTTTATTTATATGGAAGTCCATTTTCGTATTTTGCTTGTTGCACCGTATGAATGCTACATGGATTTATACCTACATTTGGCTTTGTTTGTGTGTTTAGAGATTGGTTGAGCCCTTTTCAACCCATCCCAACTAAAACTATTGTATTGAACATTATTTGCTTAAGTCCTTTCTTTGTGGGGGTCAGGATGAATGGATCTTACAATTTGGCATACACCATACTTGCCTTCTTATATCAATTCCCAACATTTAGTTTATCATAAAATCAACTTAATATATAAAAGGTTTCTGTGGATTCGAACCCGTAACATTTTTTTATTCCAACCAGAAAAATCTTCAAAAGTTTACAATACGCTACGTCATGCTCGAAAGGCAAGCAACCGCAACCTCTAGTGTATGCAAGCTGCCGAGCTATCATCTCAGAGTACATTTTTTAACGACCATAGAGCAAGACTTGAGCGAGCCAACCCAAAGCTCGATGGATGGATGGATGGATGGAATGGATGGATTTCCTTGACCTCGTCCCAAGAAGATTAATCCGATACAAGTTGGATCAGAATCATCAGAGACAACGGAATCATCGGCCCATACTGGAGTCTTGGCCGGACACACACGGCCATGATCGGTCCTCTACGTACACCCTTTAGACCCAAGCATCAGGACCAGCCAGCACTTTGACTGCTCTTTCGTCCCATTCCCGCCCTGCAATTTTAGGCCATGAAAGCCAGATCAGTCGGATCTCAACGGACCGAGTCTTACCCCACTGACATGTCATCACTTATTAAAGCTGCCCATGACCATCACCTTCCCTGTGAAATGCCGTCTGTTCTGTGGGCGGGTCCTTATTGGTTCTATAAAATTGAACTCTTTTTAGTCAATGCCATCTGTAAGTGTTAACTGCATATAAATATCCAAATTGTCTTTATCATGTTTAATGCTCTTACTATATTGTGTTAACGTTTCTGACATGACCTTGAACTATATACGTTGTCATACTTCGACATGTTCTCGGCTATTAAATAGTTAATATACTCGTGGAGAACTGTTGTCCATTTATTCACGATGTATAATGAGTTGGAAAATTGGGATCGGGGTTTTCGTTTCCAAACAATTGGGTTACGATTATAGTGATACATTAAAAATGATTTATAAATTGAAGTTCGAAAACCTTTCGAAAAGCAAAAATGTTATTAAAAGTGAATCATTCAGGTGGGCTTTATGTAAAGTTCATAGCACGGGGCAAAACATGCCTTTAAGTAGTAATCGGTTTCAGCAACATATGACCGCACCAGATTGAAATTGGCAAAATAATGGACCTTTTTGGAAGCGAAAAACATTCTCATCATGACAGTGCCCATCGGTGGATTTTTTCAAAATTTCATTCCTCAGTTTTCCCTATTTTCCATTATACTAATCATATGTTACAGTGCATTACATAAATATTGAATGAAAGACCCATTGGGAAATGATACGATCACTTGCAAGGTCTTCTGATTAGAAATCTACATCAAAATATTTGTCAAACCGTTTTTGATCGGGCAGTTTTACTTGTAGGACGGCTCAGAGATGAACTGTTTGTCAAATGCCAACATTTCCGAAATAATTAGGCAAACTTTGTGGACAGAATGTTTCTTCGTGTAGACGCACCATTCATTAGGAAAGTGCGCTAGCCACTACAACACGTCCCCTCACCAAAGAGTCGCTCGCAATTCGAAGGTAAAAATGCGCAAAACAGGTTTAAAACGGCTGGATGCAGAGCCTCTGCATGAGTTGCTGTTGCATGCCACCAGGGTTGACAGTTTGTCATTATTGAGGTCAGTTAAGATGGCAATTTGAACCAGGCATCTCTAAGACATTAGGCATGACCCAAAAATGGCCCAAAATTATCCTTGCCGGAACATGCAATTTCACGTCTGGCAGAGCTGTGGGCTAATAACAATGAGTCTTAGTGATGGGATCAAATCAAATTTCAAATTTAAGGTTGCCGGAAAACGTGGAAAGTGAAAACACTCACCAATTGCATCGCAACGCAAAAAACTTAGCTTTGAGCAATAAGGCAACCCAGATTTGACGGAAGAAAAATCAGGGTTACTTTTTGAGGCTGACTAATGGCTTTCGGAGATTTCACCAGTTTTGTCACAGGCCATTGAAAATGTAAATTGGTAGCCCTGGTCGCAACCTCCCGTGATTATTAATTTGATCCCCATCAGTAACGAGTTTAAATTGAATCAACAAACAGTGGTGGATTTCTGAGTGAGCTAGAGAAAGTAGCTAGTGAAGTGTCTACAAGTATTCAAAACAAACAACTATTGGCATCATTAGTTTCCTAAAACACTCGAGCACCGATTGATATAAGTGACTCTTCTACCCCGTGCCAGCCCCGAGAGAGACACTTCAAAACAGACTCCAAATTCAGGTTTCGTGAGGTTTTAGTGTGATTTGGAGTGGGTAAGTGCTGGATGGCCGTGTTAGACCGGTTGGGAAACAAGGCTTGGACCATCAAGAACAAAATAGTTGTTAAGTTTTAA
This sequence comes from Tigriopus californicus, assembly GCF_007210705.1. NCBI lineage: Eukaryota > Metazoa > Arthropoda > Copepoda > Harpacticoida > Harpacticidae > Tigriopus > Tigriopus californicus. Next base: position 3,706,868 of record NC_081445.1, on the reverse strand, counting down.
GATTTGGGCATGGCTTTGCTACATGAAATTTTCAGAAACATTGATTCAAAATTTAACTTGTTTTTTATGAACAGCCACGGAACTCGTCATCTACAATGAAATTGTGCCCCATGATGTCCTGATTTCAAAAAGAGCCCTCATTTGTGTGGGCATTTTTGGGGCAAGATATGGCTTGGGCTTCCCGTGAGGTACGTTACCTTAGCCGTTGTTGTTTTTCGACTAGAGATACGTTCAAGCTCCATCTACGCATGCTTATTTGACACCTTATTCTAACTTTTAAGGACAATAATTCGGAACTATGGAAGTACTTTGAAGACAACTACGGTCCAAATGGCTAGGTAGCTAAGCTGCAAGTTTGGGCATGGTGTTTCTTAAGTGGAACTGTGGCTACAAATATTCTGATAGAGCGGTATGAAATTCAATTGGAGGAGTGTTCTTTTTCCTTTTGTAACTTTATTGCTTAATGTGCATCTTATTTTCTGGCATATTTTAAGGTACCATCGGACGGTCAAGGATTTAGGCCTGAAAAGGAACAAGAGGATGGACGAGTTGTGTCATGATCTAACAAGGATTGACCAACTCTTTCAAAGCAAAGAGGCTTACATCCGATATGCAATGTTTGATGCCCACAAACCCTCTAGGATGCAAGCAAACTTTTAGTCTTTGCACCCGGAAAATTACAGCAATTACTGCGTTTCGTCAGTTCAAGGCCAGTTCCATGTTAATTCAAATGATGCGCAATACCTTGTAAAATCAAACGGATACAAGTGCATTCAGGCAAATTGCCTTGTCCGCTGCGCCAAATGCCCTCCCTTTCATTGTGCCCACTATTTCACTTGCAATTGCT
>NC_081445.1:3693065-3703262 GCF_007210705.1 Tigriopus californicus | reverse complement strand
GTACTGGGGATTACATTCCCTGTAGCGGTTAGAAAAGCCCGTGAAAAACCAAACCAAAAAATAATAATAATAATAATAATGATAATAATAATAAGCAGGAAAAAGTTGCAAGCCATTTGACTCTTCAATTATTTTCGTGGCAAAGGTTTGAGTTTTCGCGAAATTTTGCTTCCCTGTTGGGAGAAATATCTAGTCCCTTTTCAAACGGTCAATTTCAAAGCAGACTCATAACTGCGACTTCCAAGTTCACATTTATGTTTTAATTAAATAAATGGTTTGTACTATTAATGTCATCGTTGTGTAAGAATCGAAGACACTCGTGTACAGACAACTAACGACATATTTCATTGAAAAATTGGAAAATATACCTTCAGGTACTTATTCGCATCATCCAATACATTACGTACAATGCATTAACAAGAAGGGTTGGTCAAAATTGATATAGTTGCCCGAGTAGACAAATTGCATAAATGAGATTACAAAGTCAATGCCAAACCAATAGCCAAGGCCTTTGAAAGGCGGATTTTTAGTCTTTGTAGATGACAGTCACATGGCCTGACAACTCCCTGTCTCCAATCAAAAACTTTTGAGTACTCTGACTCAAAGAATTAGTTAGTTTGATGCCCGAAATCAATCTGTATGATTTAAACTAAAACGTTAAAAATGTCGCCTGAAAATTATGAAAAGGCCTTAAAAGGCGGGACGAGTCGCATCAAACATAAATCGTTTCAAGAATGATGTGACTATAGTCCGCCAATGAAAGTAGTCAAATTCATGTGACCTTTTAACCGAATTTAGGGTATTTTTAACAGACAAGGTAGGTGTACGTAATGTGAGTCAAAAAAGTTCGTTCATCATTCAATTTTAGAATCATTCCTGTTTTCAGACTCGCGAAGAGAGACGCCGCGATGCTCTTGAAATAATTTCCAGTTGGAAATTGAACTTAGAGAGCAATGCTCCGTGGAGAGAGATGTCTACAATCATTAAGTTTGTTGAGACATTTCCAAGAACTTCCCTTGGCGCAAGGGTTGACGCGTGCGTGTTTCCTCGAATCGACGCAAAGAACAAACGAGAGAGACTGTCATCTACATTTCCAACACCTCCAGCTAAACGCAAATCGAAGTCGAACACATCGCCACCCACCACTGCAGTGGAGGAACTCATTGAAGAGTGTGCCATTGCTAAGATAACAGAACCTTGCTGGATGTACCTTGCCACTCTCAAGAATCAGGATGTTTTTCAAAGCCTCCGAAGAAGGCAATCAGTGGACCATTGATCTTTTATTAAAAAGTATGAACTTGCACGTGCAATTTGGACCTGCTTTCTCTGCAAAGATCTCACAGACTTCGAAAAAACCTGTCCGGATATGTCATGTGTGACAATTGCCAAAATTGGTTTCATTGTTTCTGTGTCGGAATGAAAGAGGAGGACCTCAGAGAGGTTGGACCTAATTGGTGCCCAAATTGTCGTTAAGTATGCATTTCGTTCCCAATTATTGTCTCAAAGCATTGCTGAATATATATCTTATGACTTAATTTTGCAAGTCTTGCTATCTATTTAAGTTTAAAAAGCAAAGCAAAAGGAAGTGAAACAATTGGTATGATGTATTTTCTTCAACCTTTTGGACCTGGTTGTGATTTTGCGAGACCTTCACTCTTTACAATGAATCAAAGTTAAATCCCGAAGTCACGCAGAGAAAGTTTGCATAATTTTTTTTCAGAGGGTGACGACCATTTGAATATTTGCCCTTTATTTTGATTTGCAAAATATGGTCGCTCTGGTCAAGCAGCGTCGTCAACGGGAGCAAAACAGTTCCACACTGAGCTTCTTAGCTAACGGACGACCAAAAAAGATCACTTGGTCAAGGTTTATCATGTAAAGGTCAAATAATTTGACCCTCTGAAGTAGATGAACCAATTTGCCACTGCCAATCTTGGAGAAGAGACAACTTTATTCATAGACCATGGCCAACCACATCTTTGAGGTTTCTAAAATGTGGTCGCCCTGGAAATCAGGCTTTCCCAAAAGGAAATTTCTGAGGGTTTGGAAATGAGTCAAAAATCGATCACTGCCCTGAAAATGACTTTGAAGTCTCGAAATGTTTCCACAGGATTTAGTTCATACGCTCCTCTCAAAACTAGATAAAGATGAATGCAGGAAATCTTCACAATTCCTCATACAGCTAAAAAAAATAGTTTGTAAAAAAGCCGTCATTTTGGCAATACTGAAAAAATTTGAAATGGAACCAAATTTCACCAAATTTGCCAAATTTTTGAATTTCCCAAACAAATTAGCAAATTTCCAAATTATGAGTCAATTTGATCACATCACATCACAGTAGCTTACTGACTAGTAATGGGATCAAATAAATTTTCAAAACCAGAATCGCCAGAAAGCTAGGAAAGTCAAAGCACGGGCTTTTAGAAGGTAGAAGGTTAGGGTTGACCAAAAGGTGACCCTGGTTTGATCGAAGAAAAATCAGGGTTACTTTTTGTGACTAACTAACTGGTTTCCGATATTCTACTATTGATGCCATATGCCGCTGAATATGTAAATTGGTAGCCCTTGTCGCAACCTCCGGTGATTTCTTTATTTGATCCCCCATCAGTATTATTGACACCTTCATTTGGTGCGTGCAGTACAAAAGTCGACAAGAAGAAATTGCTGCCCAAATTGTATTTGTAATCAATTACATTTCCAAATGAAGTAATTGTAACTGTAATTAATTACATCCGAAAAGAATAGATTTGTTGATGCAATTATTGAATTTGTGGAAGGTATTTGACACAGGTCCGGTTGTTGAACCAATGCATGTCGTGGTGGTGGTAGCCGTTGTTGAAGGAGTGGTTGTTGTGATGTGTTAGGCCATGTTTTAGGAGTGTTGGTTGTAGTGGTGTTAGAATACCGGTGGTGAAGACGTGCTTGCCGTGCTTGTCGTGCTTGCCGTGCTTGTCATGCTTGCCATGCTTGCCGTGCTTGTCGTGCTTGTCATGCTTGCCATGCTTGCCGTGCTTGTCGCGCTTGTCGTGCTTGTCGGTGCTTGCCGTGCTTGCACGCTTGCCGTGCTGGTCGTGCTTGCCGTGCTTGTTGTGCTTGTCGTGCTTGCCGTGCTTGTCATGCTTGCCATGCTTGCCGTGCTTGTCGTGCTTGTCAGGCTTGCCGTGCTTGCCGTGCTTGTCGCGCTTGTCGTGCTTGTCGTGCTTGCGCGTGCTTGCCGTGCTTGTCATGCTTGCCATGCTTGCCGTGCTTGTCGTGCTTGTCAGGCTTGCCGTGCTTGCCGTGCTTGTCGCGCTTGTCGTGCTTGTCGTGCTTGCCGTGCTTGCCACGCTTGCCGTGCTGGTCGTGCTTGCCGTGCTTGTTGTGCTTTGTCGTGCTTGCCGTGCTTGTCATGCTTGCCATGCTTGCCGTGCTTGTCGTGCTTGTCAGGCTTGCCGTGCTTGCCGTGCTTGTCGCGCTTGTCGTGCTTGTCGTGCTTGCCGTGCTTGCCACGCTTGCCGTGCTGGTCGTGCTTGCCGTGCTTTGTTGTGCTTGTCGTGCTTGCCCGTGCTTGTCGTGCTTGTCGTGCTTGTCGTGCTTGCTGTGGGCTTGCTGTGCTTGCTGTGCTTGCTGTGCTTGCTGTGCTTGCCGTGCTTGTCGTGCTTGCCGTGCTTGTCGTGCTTGTCGTGCTTGCTGTGCTTGCCGTGCTGGTCGTGCTTGCCGTGCTTGTCGTGCTTGTCGTGCTTGCTGTGCTTGCTGTGCTTGTCGTGCTTGCCGTGCTTGTCGTGCTTGCCGTGCTGGAATCTGGAATTTGGAATTTAACTTGAGTTCAGTCTGCGGTTTTGCTTCAACCTTAAGAGTCATACTGTTCTTCACTCATTCATCAGTCGTCACAAGAATATTTTTTCTCAAATTGGGAAATGTGCACAAAAAAGTAAAGAAAATGTGAAAAAGTAACGATACCACAGACTTTCAGACTTCCTCAAACAGGCAACAGCATGTTGAAATTGTTTATCAAATTCGTTAGTAGACAATATATAGTATATAGATATAGCAATTATCGCAATCATTCACCTTAATGGAAGCAGGGAATAAATTCCTGATTGCGGTCAGTAAAGCTCGTTATTACCCTAAACCGAAAAAAGGTCAAATTGCCAAAAACCTCCAACTTGAGATATGATTTATAATCATGAAGCTGATTATGTTGCAGCAAAAGGAGAAAATCAGATAAGTCCCCAATAAGGAAAATTAAGTGAAGAAAACTGACCAAGTACCCAAATGATAAAAGCATTAAAAATATTCCTAAGGGAAAAGCTGTTAAAAAATGTGGAAAATGGCAAAAAAGTAGGAAAAATAGAAATTCAGTTCAAACTACTGAAGTTAGGTGATTTTTTTTTTCAGGTTTGAACTTTTGTCTCAAAGTTAGTAATCACCCTGCTTCCTTGAATGGTTGCAGTAATAATGTCATCCTACCACATGAGTTGGTGTCGTCTGAGCCAATACTGGCAAACTTCTTCGCATTTCTTCGGATCTTGAGAGCGCAATTGTTCCGGACATCTCCAACAGGGACATTTTGGAATGCTACATCTGGGTTGGAATACAGGTTCACCTTCGTTCGATAACCAGCTCTCGAGGACCTGTGTTAATTAGGGGTTTCGCGATAAAACAACGTTCTTTCCATCCAATGTACAACATGTCGAGATGGACTTACGCCATTGTGGTGCGGTGGCCAGTGCCAGGAATAAAGTAACCGTATGCATAATAATGAGTGTTATTTGGGTGGTCAGAATGTGGATAAGCGTCTTGATCATGCCAGCATGCCAAATTATGACCAATCTCGTGACTAAAGGTGTAGTAGGAAATGGCGCAACTTCTCCTGGACAACCCAAACGGCCAGTTTGTACTCCCGCTATAGGCCACTCCGCAAACGCCTGGTGCTTTTTCCACCAGAAGATGGGCAAAATCTGCCGTTCCTCGTAGATTCTCTTTGGTTTCTGTGAAATTTTAATTCAACGAAAGTTTGTTTTGCTTGCCAATCTGAATTCCTCAAACTATTTGAAACTAGTGCTGGCCTATCGTTCAAAATCGCCTAAAATTGCTCCCTTTTACCTTTGCTTATGCGAAAATCGTACAAGATGTCCCCCCCACGTCGGTTTTCAGTGATATTGTTCAGTTGTTCGGTACAGAGCAATCGTAAACGGAATTTGGTTTTCGAGTTTTTGAAGCAAGCGTTGGCTGTACTGATCATATTGGAAATATAGGCATTCACGTTGGGTTCTGCATTGGCAAATTCCTTTGTGTAGTAGATCTTGATGGTGGCCACGTACGTCCCATCCTCATCTTGTTGGAATTGACCTTGCTCTTTTTGGTCCTCACCATCTCGAAGTTCTTCTAGCTCAGTCTTCGTTTATGATTTATTGTAAAACATGAACGTAAAAGATCTGAAACAAAAATATAAAATAAAGGAATGGACTACTTACCATCAACTCCAAATCCCTCATTGTGTAGCTTAACGTGGGATCCTCCACGTCCGGGTCCCCCTTGGCTAAAACATGACAATCGACCCTATTTTTGTCGCAAGGCGCCAAGTTGAAGACTTGGTCATCCTCATGAATAACGGCATTGACCTCATTGGAACCAGAGGTGAAGAAAGTGATGGTCACGGAGTCCAACAGGTCTTCAGATTGATAAACCGCCGTGGTTGATCCGGGATCAGGTCCTGTCCAGAGAGTGAATGTAAGAGGTTTTGACAATCATCTCTTATCTTGGAAAGAGTGGCCAAGATGATTACTTATTACCTGGTGAGGAATCAACCAAGCTGACCTGATCTCCATTGGGCAGAGTCAAGGGCTGGTTATTTCTCAAAGCTGTCAGGTCAACAATGACTTGCTCGCAGCTCTTCCATTGGCCATTCTCACAGTATGGAATGGGACCTGATTCGGGATTGGAAGAAAGTTGCACAAAGGATTTGGCAGCAACGTTTCTGAAAGAAAGAAAAAAGATAACCGTGTCGGATTGATTTCCAACCGGGGGATTACAACTCAAGTTGTGATAATGGAACTAACCGATTGGCAACTCTGGAGACCAGTGTCAACAACGACAAGATGGCCAGATTGCTTAAAACTCCCATGATCTTGAACGGCTATGTCAGACAGTGACGGCAGTAATATTGATGCTGACATTTATACAAAATTCATATATCGCCAGCTGACAAGACAGTGCTATATAATCCAGATTTTTCTTTGGGATAATTACGACAGTGCAATATCATAAGGGTCGAAAAAATATTTGATCCCTTCAGGCAAAATATTACCTTCTTATCATCTCCAAATAGAGCAAAATGTTATCTATTCTCATTCAAAACGTAAAAAATGCTCTTCATATTTGACACATGCAAACAGACATATACTCATATAAATCCCACATTCAGATGACTGCAGGAGTATGTTCATATATTTGGAGGCAAATATTTTTCGAAGTTACTCCTGTCAGAGATTGCTCCAAAACATGCTTTCAGAGATAGGTTGATACTTCGCTCAACATCACAGGGTCACACATTTTGATTAATAGCAGCAAAGTTTCAAGTGATAGATTGGCATGTAACAAAGCTCATTGTTCAGTCAATCATGCCCACCACTGGGCCCGAAAACAAAACAAAATCTTGCTTCAGAGGTTGTCTTGCTTTGGTTGTGCCAATTTTGGGATATTTCATGAAATCATTATCTATTTGCTAGCTGGGAGCTTGGAATGGCATCAGATATGTACCTGATGTTACAATATATAGATTTGCAATGTTCGTGGAAACATAAAGAATAAAAAAGATTAGAATCTAGAATTGCTGGAAAGGGGAGCGAATATTCATATATTTGGTTCCTCTAATGCTGTAAATATCGTAGGAAAAGCAAAGTTTCTTTGCTTAATGGCTTATGTGTTGTGTAGCATTGCATTGCTACTCCCCTTGTTAAGTCAAGGAAATTCAAAGAAAGAGGTCATGCGAGCGCTCCCTATGTATTCTTGGCCATTCGGTGGAGGAAGAATTTACACAAATTTTACTGCCAACTTGAACCGTGATTCAACGCAATAACAGGAAACTGCTTGCTTCAACAAGCTGGAAATGGAAGTAAAAGACAACTCCAGTATATGTCCAATGAGGGTTCGCTTTAATGTTTTTTCCTTGGTATGTCAGAAATCCCAAGAAAGGCAAGTATATCATTTTCTTCTCCAAAAAAGCAAGAATAAGCGATAGGATTTGAGGGCGTAAGATAAACTGGCTAAAGCACGAGTATACTACAATTGACCTAGTTTGATGCGCTAGAGTAGGAAGAATGTTGTCATAAGAAGGAAAATGCTTGAAGAAATATTTTTTATCTTTAAGAGATAAGATTAGGCCAATTCATTTCCATTGACCTTTATGAGAACTGGATTCGAACATTAATTTAGGCTCAAAGTAGATGTCTATTTTGCCACATGCCTTGTGTGGGGGTAAGCGCTGTTTATAGTTATTGGTCTCCTGGGAGAGTAAAATGCTTCAACTGCCCATGGAATTTATAACAACCTTGAGAATAGGTCAGTATTCCATTCCGATACCGCCTACTTCCAACTTATCATTCACCGAGACCGACCACAACATCTTCAATTCAAAGGAGCACTCTCATCCTCTATGAGGCCATTGAAAGGAATGACAGAAGATCTGTGTACCGTGGCAGTATCAGGGTATTGGTTCTCACATTCCATCCATTTGTTTTTGATCTCATCAAGAGAAAAAATCTAATCCGATGAAAGAAAGAAAGCAACTTCGGCATCATGCCTAGCCAATTGAGTTTCAATTCGAGTTGAGGGCGTTGAAAGACATTGGCTGATATGCTGTGGGTGCAAAGGAAAACGTGATAGATAGTTTGCTAGTAGCAGCCTGATGTGATGCGCTAGAATAGGAAGAGTGCCGTCTTAAGAAAGCTAGAATTCTAGAAAAATCATCTTATATTTTTCAGAGGTAAGGTGAGGCCAATGTATTTCCACCAAACTTTATGATAGCTAGACTCGACCATTTGTTTTGAACTTGCCACTTGCTTATTGGGCGTTATTTTAAAGCAATGAGAGTTTTGGTCTAAAGAGTAAGTGATAGTCTGATGATGTATATTCAGAAGGAGTTCAACATCATGTGCAGAGAAATGACAGCGCTTGTTCTAAGTCTATTAAAAGATGAAGGAACATAGCGCCCAAAAATTGGATCAGTGTACGGTCTTCTCGTGACGATAAACTAGTTCGAACATAGGAAACTATCAATTCCAATCATGACACTCGTTAGAGGCTGTTGAACGCACGTGGAATGGTTGAAACGTTTTGTATTTGAAAGGAGTCAATTGTCATCATTTAGTTGAAGTTGCAAGAAGTGACAAATGCGGAATTTGATAAAAAGTATCCTTTGTACTTTCCAAATACAAAGCCTGTTTGAAATTAGCACATACAAGTAGGCTTTGCACGATGAGGCACACTGCGTTATGGAGAATATTTTCTAAAATTATTGACATGCTCAACAATTTTGCCTTGAATTCTCATGGTCGGTAAAACTAGCTTATAGGAAAAAATCCCATTTTTAGCTTATACAGAGAGTTGATTGCAGATGAAAGATTGATCTGACACACATGGTAAATTCAGCTTGATAATAATGGCAGATGTTTTCAGGGCTTTTCCCTAGACCGCTTTGTCTTATCCTTTAACCAATCTGAATTCAGAATTTCGGTCGACACATATTTCAATTGGCTCTGTGAAGGGGTCAAGTAGAAAAGCCACGAAAATATCACCTATTGCCACCTAAATATAGTTGCAAGCTATACAGGAGAGTCCCGTCTTTTGTTGAGAGCAGTCGCACGATTTGCTGCTTCTGATCTTGACAGAACGGCCGGTCTGATTTGTTGTATTGTGTAAGTGGTCGCGTGGCTGCTTAAGGTAAGACACATTTGTTCTTTTAGCTTTCTCTTCTTCCTATCAATAGTAGTTTAGTCTTATATCTTTTATTATATGTTCATGTCATATTTCACTTTTTTCGTCTGTCAATATTTTTATCCCATTTCTAAGCTATTTCGTGTATTTTTTACTTAAGGAGTATTTCATTATTTGACGGTTAGGTCTGTTCATTTTCTGTACTTGTAAATGTAGTTGATTTTCTTGTATTCTATCTGCTTTGCTCCTGTAGTCGAGTTGGTGTATGCAACAGAGTATAACTCCCCAATGGATAGAACTTCGAATAGAAAACAACAAAAAGATCATTATTGGCGGTTTTACGGAGAATGGTGCAACGCGAAGTCGGATCCATCGCGACAAAAACAGAAAGAAAGCCTCCATGTATACGTTGAACAGATGAAATGTGCAGTGTGACAGGGTTATTGTTGGAGGGGATCAGAACATTGATATGTTAAGATCAGGGGATGCCTCTTACCTACTATCATCGCTTGGTGTTAAGCTGGGTGACTCCATTCCGGGTTTCGGACTCCATAGGGTAGAAACCGTCCCAACTTTCAACAGATTATCTATCATACAATGAAGTGTGTTGCTCATGGTTCGACCATGCCTACCTGCTGGTGTAAATCTAAAACAACCATCACGTTATCCCAAATGGGGCCAGTGATCACTCAGTCGTAATCCTCTAAGTGAATAGCAAAAAATGTCCACCCCAAAGGAAAAGAACAAGACGCGTAACCAGGTGAATGTTCGATAACTTCAACGAAACCGACTTTGAACAATTACTGAATTCAATCCTCGCCTCAATATGCCTCACCCGTTTGGGCCCCCATTCGTTCAGCAGATTTGCAAAAGCTCGGGCAGGTCCAAAGATGTTTTACCAGAAACATTGAGGATATGAGAGAGCTCTCGTATTGGGAGAGATTAGAAAGGTTGGGACTGTACAGTGTTCGGAGAAGGCACGAAAGGTAGTTGATATTGTACGTTTTCAAAAGTATCCATGAGCTTTGTCCCAACCCAGGATTTAGGGTCAAATCTAGTGACCGTACAAGCTTAACGTGTGTTTTGAGAGCACCTTCAAGCCCTCGAGAATCCAGGCTAGTTAAAACAATGAAGTCCATCTCTCTTCTTTCTCGGGCTCCTTCATTGTTCAATTTGCTGCCCTCAAATATTCGTTGGGTTTATGTAGGGGTTGATCCAGTAGCAATATTTAAGTCAGACTTGGACAAGTTTTTGACTAAAATTCCGGATCAACCTTATATT
>NC_081445.1:3654685-3693029 GCF_007210705.1 Tigriopus californicus | reverse complement strand
CAAATAGTATATATAGATAAAAGTTAAGTTAATCGAACAAATTTCTCGTCTTGAACTGCTGGGATTCCAATCCCAGTGGCGGTAAGGTCCGCAAATAATCCCATGGGGCTATTTTGACTTTGAGGAGGATCCAACATATATTGCACAGTTCATAGACCAGAGACTGACAGAGATCCTTGACATTCACGCTCCAAAGAAAACATTTAAGATCCCAAAAAATTACAATCATGCCCTGTTGGTGTGGCCTGTTAGGCCACACCAAAAAAAGACCAATAGCGTAATATAAAAAACTGTGGAGAAATTGGCTTGCAAACAAATTGAACGGCTTGTCGAAACCAATAATATCATCCCTTTAGGACAACATGGCTTCCGTAAAGATCCCTCTATCTTCACAGCGCTATACCATATCAGGGCATTAGGTGTTCCTCAGCAAAAGGAACGAATTACAATTGCAGTTACTTTGATCAAAAATAGTAATTCGTTTACCCTAACGTTACTCATAAAATTTTTTAATGGCCTTACTCAATTGAAATACTTTCATTCAAATTTTAGATTACCAATATGTTATGGTTTTTGTCCAATCAAGACCATTTTTCTCCAAAGAAAGCATGTGAAGATTTAGTGTTCACATTTTTAATTAATGAGCCTTGGCATTTAGTCTTGGCATAATTGTTCAAAATGCATCGCATTATAATGCTTTGAGGAGTCAAATTTGAGACCTGAATGGGATAATGATTGTTGAAGGTTTGAAAAAATGTCGCAAAAGTCATGATGGAAAACCAGTATTGGACATTGTGAAGTCGGTAAAGCTTCCCTGTAAGAAGTTTATACCTTAAGTCGTGGAAATGAGGAGGCCTTAGAAATTTGATGCATCATAGTCAAGCTAAGGAGGGATTTTCTTTTCTTGACAATTGCACTGAATCCGCTTTTCAGTCCAACGGAATTTGATTGACAAGATGTAAACAATAAAGTAGAAAGAACAATTTCAGATTTAAAAAAAACCAAGGTCACCCTCAGAGAATGTAGTTAAGAGCAAGCAAAATTTTCAACTCTGACTTTCTTTGATCGTAATCCGCTGGATGGAATTAGCAATAAATGGCAATTTTTGTTGAAATCTCAGCAGTCACGAGATTAACGAAAATTGAAAGGCCATTCTGGAAGCTGAAAAAAGGAACGAGTAACGAGTAATTCCTTTAGTTTTTGAGTCGTTGCAATTACACAAATTTAAGATGTAATGTTATTACAGTTCCTTTTTCGCAAAAAAGGAACAAATTATTGTAATTTCGTTACTAATGCCCTGTATACCATGTCAACAAAACCTTGCCACTGCTAATGCCATGGGGCAAGGTGGTTTATTGGAATTTGATCTTAGTGCATTCTTTGACTATTTGAACCACGACATACTCATGGACAAGCTGGGCCACAGTGGATCTGAAAGAACCCCTACAGAATGGGTCCAATCGTTTTTGATGGGGAGGGAACAAGGAGTTTGCTACGAGAGGGAACTATCCGATCCCATACGAATGGAAGTTGGATCACCTCAGGGGTCTGTTCTCTCACCGCTACTCTTCCTCCTGTATACAATGTAGTTTCCATGGCATCTTCCGCAGGAGTTCCGAGCCTGTTTTACGGGATTTCCCCATTACACAATCGTCGTTGTGCATGGAGCAAATGCTGAGGAGCAACTGGAGAAGGTTCTTGAGTCGGTGGTACGATACCCCTCGATTACGTGGCATTGAACAAATTAAAAGCCAATGCATCCAAAACCAACCTGGTCATAATGAGCAGAAATCAATCAAAAAAACAACAGATCCTATGTCAGTCCAGGTTGGTCAAGCCCCCTTACCCCTTATTCAGACAAGACTGATTTTATTCTACGTATTGCCTGCGAGAAAAGCTTCTTAGGAGGTCAGAAATCTCAGCTTACCCAACACCTAAGTGCCGAGGCTCACAAGGCCAACAAGGCACTCAAGAAGAAGCGGAAAGCACACCCAGCTACATTGGAAGAAGCCCTGGGAGCCAAGAAAAAGCACCCGTGAGTGTTCAAACTTCTATGTTTAGTTTGTAAATATGTATTTGTAAGTATTCTAGACTGTTCTTCTTTCAGGGCTGACAGCATGAGCCTGAAGTTGTGTCAAGCAGTCCTTCCAGCCGGAATCACAATGAACAAGGTGTTGAATTTCGGGATTTGGCCATTGGCGTTGGCTTTGACGAGTTATCCTGAAGCGCTAATTGATATGACATTTGGTAGAGGATTGCGTTGACTACTTTGGATGAGAAGACTCAGTTGTGAATTGATGTAGTGGCGATCGCGCTTTAACGTCTGTAAGTTGCCCTAAATGTATTAGGTTGATTTGAAGGGACTTGGAGTTAACCCCTTTATGTTTATTTATTCGAAACAGAAAGCGTTCAACCATAACGCGTGTAGATTACGCACGAATCACAACCACCGAAGAAAAGAGTTTTTACAATTTAGACAACTTGACTGCTACAATTCGTCATCATGGCCTCTCGAGAAAGTTCAGAAGAGTTCGTTTTCGCTAACACAAGAACCCAAGAGGAACAAGGAGTGAATCTCTCCCGTTACCTTGGAACAATTGTGAAAAATTTGAAGAAGATCAAGCCACTCCTTCAAGACGACGAAAATATAAGTTTGATGGTGGAAGAACTTGCCTCGCTAAATGATCGAATCAACATATTCAAAGGTTCTGTCGACTTTGAACTAGCCAAGCCCCAACTTGGCCAGGCTGAGCGCCTGAAGTTAGAAAATTGGTTTAAAGAAAAGCACGGAACCATGGTAAGGTCAAGGAGGAATATCTCTATTTGGATCGATCAAGCAAGAGGTCAGGGCTTTGGAGGCCCTGGAAAGCGTATTGCAAGTTGGCTCTCGGGTATCCAAGACTTCAACTCGATCTTTGACTACCTCCAGCAAATCTAAGCTGTCATAGCAAGAGCAAATAAATCTAGCGAAAGAAAGGGCATAGCTAGAAGCCCAAGAAGAGCTAGACCGCGAGATGGAAATTGTCGACGAGCACAGAGCTCTAGTTGAGAAGAGAGCCAAAGTGGCGAGATGGAAGTCGGAAAGCGATTGACGAAGACAGAAGAAGCGCTCAACAGGTATGGGGATGGTGAAGATGATCCCAGAAGCCAGTGTTCCATAGGTGCGCAAAACATAGTTCACACGGAAGTAACAATTCCCCAAGAGAAAGGATCTAATGGATCTGTTAGCTAAGATGATTCAGCGATCTTATCTCCCAAAGTCTGAGCCAGACATTTTCGACGGGATGAGATGTCACTCTGTTTGCAAATTTCCTGCAATCTTTTGACCGCTTGATTGCATGCAACACCAGCTCGGCTTCGGACCTTCTCTACTACATAGACAAATTCACTCAAGACAGGCCTCGAGATCTTGTCACGAATTGTTTTCCCATGTCCCCGATCGAGGGATATGTTGAAGGTAGGAGACTCCTAACAAAACAATATGGGAATGAATTCCAAGCACAAGCCACTTGGCGGCTACGTACCTACGCAAAGTCGAAAGTTGGACCACTATCAAAGAAGTTTGCCGTATTTTTAAGGGGCTAACAGAATTATCTCCGAACAATAAGTGAGCTAAGGCAACTAAATAATCCCCTCCGAAATTCAAGCGATAGCCAAGATACTTCCCTTCAAGATGCAAGAAAGCTGGAGGAATCGGGCCTTCCACTTGATCAAAGAAAAAGGGTTAGCCAACTTCGAAGATCTTGCTCATTTTGTTACAGATAAGCCGATTTTTTGGGCTTGCCTGTTTTTGGAGACATCAGGGATTCGGATTCTGACAAGAAGACGGTGAATTTTCCTGTTAGAAAGTCCTTGTCAATGTGAACCGAAAACAAGGCAGTTGACCCTGAACAATGGGACCGTGAAAAGTTTTGTTTTGCAAAAAACTGAATCGTACGCTTGAGCATTGTTTCTTCTTTACTAAGAGGCCTGAGGAAAAGAAGCTTCAGTTCATACACGAATTTCGGCTGTGTTTTGGATGTCTCAGGACTGGTCATATCTTCAAGGATTGTCGGAGTGGGTCCAGGTACGAGCTCTGTGGTTTCAATCACCCAACGTCAATGCACAGAGCCAGCGGCGAAGCTCCCGGGGGATTCGTTCCTTGAGGAGGCGACGGTTCAGCCTTGAGGTCTGGCAAGACTCCTGGACCGAAGTCTTGCAAATCTGCATGATCTGTTGGTCGTCCTGATATCTGTGACCAAACAGGGGCCAGTTTGACCTCTCTTCGTTCTGGCACCTGGGTTGGGTTGGCAATAATTCCTGTTCGGTAAGAGTCAAACGCCAACTGCAGAGCATTGTTACACATGCTGGCCTAGAGAATTTTCCCAGCGACTGTTTTATTACGGATGAGTTATTGGAACAGCTTGAAATTGATGGCAAGTGAACCAAAATATGTCTCAGTACAATTAACTGCACTAATCAAAAGACGTCTTCAATGGCTGTCAGCAACTTAGAGATGCTTGACTTTGACGAGAATGAGCAAATTTGTTTGCCAGTAGTATTCAGTCGAAAGAACGTCCCCGTTCTGTGTGGACGATCTTTTAAAGTCTGTTGATGAACCCGAACAAGCAATAGCTCTTCTCAGTGATATCAAGGTTGCCTGTTCAAGGGGGAAGTTTAATCTTACAAAGATTTCTACCAATAACAAGATGGTGTTGAAAGCTTTCAGACGGGCGATGCGGCTCTGGGCTCACGAGTTGAATTCTGAAGAGGATGTATCGTCAACTGAGAAAGCCCTTGGTGAGCTTATCGAAACGACATAGCTTCTTTTTGGGCAGTAAGCAACACCACTTGGAACTGGATTTCATAGGGTTGACGGCCTCCATCACATTGATGTCTTCAGGGGCCAGGATCTTGTTTACCAATGGTAGAAGTGCGGAAACGAGCTTATCTGCCAACAATGCCAAGTCTTGGGGTTCCGTCGAATCCAAAAGAGGAACAAGATGGGAACAAGCTGGGCCCTTTTGTATAACAAAAGTGAGAAGGCTGACAAAAGTCTATCCTTGAGCACAACATATCGTGTTCCAACCAGTGGGGTGTTGCAATTAGGTATTCCACACGTCGTGCCGTCGCATGGTTCAAGGATGAAAGAACATAATGATATTTTGTCTCGTCGACTGTAATCCCTTTCAATTTGAATAGGGACTCAGCTTAGTCAAGCTGAAACTGGACCCTCTGACCCAGACTAGTAGGTGGATCGAAACTCCAGGGTTTCACAGGGGTTGATTCGCCGTCGATATGAGTCACCCAAGGAGAGTCCAATTTCTTGGGGAATTTGGATGGCATGACGGATAACAACTGGATGAGTTGTTTTGAATTATCACGTCGGGGTCACCGTTAAAGCAATGCTTTTGATACGTATATTTCTGATTGACTGCTCAATCATTTTCGCATTCATCATGTTTATCGTATTCAACGAGCAGGAGTCTAAGTTGACTCACGAGCCGCCACAAAATCATTTCCAAAGTTGTGGTTAGAGTGACGGAAAATGTGGCAAATATCGTCAAGGCCTTGCAAAACAGCAAAATCAAGCAAATAGCCTACTATGAGTACACACTAAATCTGGTGGCAAAGACGTCTTTGAGAGAGACTCCAGCCTTAGCTGCGGCCAAGGAAACTGCTTCAAGTCTGGTTGCATTAACCAACCAAAGCATGCCAACCTTAGAAAGATTTGAACAAATTCAACGTAATCAGGGTTTCCCTATGGTTAAGAAATTGATCCAGGATATTTCAATGCGATGAAATTCTACTTTCGAAATAATAAACCGTCTGGCAGAGCTGAAAGGACCCCTTTCAGAACTCCTGACTGAGCCTGGAATGAGTTCCAAGGTTGGCGTGGTTGACTTGACAACGTAGGAGATGCTTCATGAAGCAGTTGATTTACTTTAACTATTGTATGAAGTCACTTTGGAGAAACTTCTCTTTGGCGAAAAAAAAAACACAACTGGATGAAAGGTCATTCCCCTCACCAAGATGCTGATTTTGCAATATGCCAATTTCCCAGCAGTCCCTTCCCGGGCTGATAAAACACGACTTGGCCCAAGCTGCTCGTGGAAATCTTAATGGTCGATTTGGGGAGGTGGAAAAAATTAAGGAACTAGCGCTTGCAACTCTCTTGGATCCACGGTTCAAGGCTAATGGATTCCGTGATCTCCACTTGAAAAATGAAGCCCTAGAAATCTTAGTTTCTGAACTGGTTGGCCTGCATTCCCCTACAAATCGAGATCAACCACCTGGAACCCAGCCAAATCCAACCAGGCGACCTCAATCTTCTCTCTGGGAGCATTTTGACAAGGATGTTGCTCAATATGAAGCCAGGGATACTACTACCTATCCGGACATTGCCCATACTCACCTTTATACTTACCTAAACCTCCCTTGCCATCCTAGGCATACCAATCCGTTCAATTGGTGGGTGCAGATTGGCCACGAAAAAATTCCCTGTCCTCATCTTGGCCCAAAAGTATCCATTCATTCCTGCCATTTCCCTTTCCCTCTGAGAGAGTGTTCTCCTTGGCTTGACAAATCATTTCTAAGAAACGGAATGGAATTGGCAATGAGTGCGCCCGAAAGCTAATATGTCTTCATGCAAACGTCAACAAAATTGAATGTTCCCCACTTTTTAATACATTCCCTCATTTTCACTTGTTAATAGATTCCCTCATTTTCTCTTATAAATAAATTCTCTCATCCTCACTTGTTAATACATTCCCTCATTTTACATTTACAAATTGTCTCTATTCTTATTTAAATTAAAAGGCCAGAGGTGAAATCCAAATTACTTTTGTAGGGATCTTGGTGCTAAACATGGTCTGTTTTGAATAGGATGGACAAGGAAAATCAAAGAGTGAAACTACATACAAAAAGTTTTATCACAAAACCAGACATCAGAGTATTACATTATTTGCTCAAGACTGAGAGTTCTGATTTCAAACCTATCAATGTAGCCCAGAACAAAGATGAACAGACAAAATGAACAATGACGTCCCCAATCAAATGTAGACTGTCAAGTGCTCAAAAATAACCCTTATTCGTTTGAGTACTGTAGGGGGAACGAAGGATTAATTTCGGCGATAGAGGAATGTGATTGACGTAAGGAGTTACAAGAGTTTTGGATTCCAATATATCTTTGGTTTTGACCGTTTTCTTACAAGGTTATTGAAATTTGAGCATGTTGATAACTCTTTTTGTGGTTCGAGTTCCCTTTTCATTTTATTGGTAAAATTTTGCCCGATATTGTATAGCCATTACCCCCATGGCCCAAGCAACTACATGTATGTGAACCAATTCGACTTCAATTCAATACCATGGACGATGCTCTTGAATGGCGAGAATGAATTGGACCGATATTTTTCGTTCACTGCCGTCAACGGTTCCAAAGGCATCGCAGGCACCTACCGGGTCTTGCATTGTTCCCAAAATATCCAGAGCAAGTGACCCGGCACCAAAAACACGAAAAAAAAATTACAATTGCCCTGCCAAGTACGTTTAATACATTCAAGCAATTATTTACTAAACATTAAACATCCCTTCACAAAGTTGGTACGTATCCGAGGTAAATCTTTTTTTGCTTTAGGATCACATTCAACCTTAAGATGATATGTTTGTGCAATGATTAGCAATCAGATTGGTGTGACACTGCTAAACAAGTTCTTGTTTATGGTTGCCTTAAGCATTCACATGCCTTTGAACGAAAGAACATACGCCTCTCAAAAGTGATGAAAAATGAAACTATGGAGCTCCTCAAATTTGGGATTCGTTCAGATGTTGTTATTGACAAATATTTGTCAAGTAATGATATGGACAAGGATAGCAAACCTGTCACTTACGCCGATGTTCATCGCATTAAAAAGTCCAGCAACTTGGAGGGTAAGTATGCTTTTTCATGCAAAAACGATATGAATTACCATAAACCAGTGCATGCACTTTATAGGTTACGACGAAAATGCTTCTGAAGTCAAAAATGTGTTATCATTGATGAGCGACGAAGGTTTTCGCGGTTTCAACTTTGGGCGGAAGTTTGTCATGTCATTAACTCCGGGAGACGTCGAAGCTAAAATTACCGAAACATTTGGATATTTCCTCCTGACTTACGCCAGCCCAGAAATGATCAAGCGTTTCCATGATCATCCTACTGCCATTTCAATCGATGGAACTCATGCAACGAATGTGGTCAACTTCATCTTGATCTCAATCATAATATTTGGTAAGACCAGTTTGTTTTTAATTGTTTGCCCTGGACTGAGTTTGATGTGATAATGATGATCATGATAATCAGAAGATATTGTCCTACTATGAAGTAAAGCCTAAAAAGGTCTTCAAAAGCGGTAAACAATGCAGGAAAATAATCTGAATCAAAGAATGATCGTAAGCTTTTAACTTACATGGACTTAAAGTTGAGGGTGTTTTTGTATGAATGCAGTTATTTTTTTCTGCTCCTTATTTTATTTTCAGATTGTCGTGGAGAGGGAAGCCCTGTCTTTCAGGCCTTGGTCGAAAATGAGAACCAGGTGTTTTTTTCCGTTACGCTGAAGATCGTCCAACATATCGCCCCAACAGCTTGTATGAATGTCAAAACACTTCTCAGCGACACCAGCCGCACATTCGTAAACTCCTGGAGAGAGGTGATCAACCCAAATGTGCTTTGGAGTGTTTGCCATTGGCACCTCGAAAAGAACTGGACCAAGAGGATTAAAAACCCGGAGATGTTACAAGACATTAAAGGTCTTCGGCATTTGGCCGAGGTTCGTCCTTTTACTCAAAACATGCTGCACATTCGATCAAAATAGGTAAGCTCTTTAAAAGAATAAAAGGAATCAGTAGTTGGTAGGAATGGTCAGAATTCCGATTGTCTGGAAGAGGTCCTTAGCCAAATCTACTCCTGGGTTGCTGCGAGTAACATGGCACTGAATGGAATGAAATTCCGCTCAATGACCTTTGGGTCGACGCCATTAGACACTCCACTATTAGATGATGAAGGTAATGACATTGAGATGGTCTCATCCATGAAGGATTTAGGTGTAGTCCCCCAAGATAATGGAAAGTTCGATGAGCATATCCAGTTGAAAGTTGGTAAGGCTTTTTAAACATGTGGTTGGATATATCGCAAGTTTAAGTCCAGAGATAGTATCACGGTGCTAACTCTGTACAAGTCGATTGTCCAGCCGCATCTTGAATATGCCTCTCCCATTTGGGCTCCAATGAGTTCAGCAGGTTTGCAAAAGGTCGAGCAAGTCCAAAGATGTTTCACTAAGAACATCACAGGATTGAGAGAGCTCTCATATTGGGATAGACTAAAAAAGTTGGGACTGTACAGTGTTCAGAAAAGGTACGAAAGGTATCTGATACTGTACGTTTTCAAAAGTATCCATGAGCTTTGTCTCAACCCAGGATTTAGGGTCAATTGTAGTGACCGTAGAGGCTTAACGTGCGTTTTGAGAGCACCTTCAAGCCCTCGAGAATCCAGGCTAGTCAAAACAATGAAGTCCAATTCCCTCCTTTCTCGGCTCCTTCATTGTTCAATTTGCTGCCTTCAAATATTCGTAGGGCAAATGTAGGACTTGATCCAGTGGCAGGATTTAAGTCAGACTTGGACAAGTTTTTGATTCAAGTTTTAGAAGCGAGACATATTGTATTTCATCAAATTTCCTCTAGAGTGTGTCAAGTGTGTTAAATGCAGTTCATATTCTCGTTTAGGAAGCTTCTGAAGAAAGTACGTGGGCTTACTTTGTAACGAACTATGGGCCACCCTGGGAACCCCATCTCACAAGCTACATGTTGAGCGGTACCACCGAACCATCAAAGGGGTGTTAAAACCCAGTATAAACATTGCCCGCTTTTGCATTGGACTGAAGCATGTAAACAAGATCTTCGTCCGGAAAGATCTCGTTGCAAAAGAGGGGATGCGGGGTGTTGGCCAATCCAAGATTTAGTCTGATCTGAACAAGGATCATCCATCTGAAGATGAAATGGCCAGATATTCACTCGAACGAATTGATGACAGATCTGTCAACGTCATCAAGCAAGAAGACCCCAATGGCGAGAAAACAAGCTACTTGATGAAGAAAAAATCGCTTTCCGTGCAATTCTGAGTTGTGCCAGGTTCGCTGTAGAGGCTGCAACAACGCCCAGATGTGTGTACACAAGTATACTTGTATCTGCCGACGATATGCCTACAGGTATACAACCTGAATCTTTGGTTGATTTTGTTGATCACATTAGCAGGGATTAAAAACTTCCTTTTTACTTTTCTTCATAGAAACTTGTGCAAGCACGTGCACATTTTAGATTATTGGAACCAAACAAAGTACAGCAAGATGGCACTCGGGAAAGGAATACCGAAGCAATAGGTCCTGACGTCTGCAATCTCTTGACCAACGAGAATGATCAACCAATTCAAGTTACCAGCGTTGACGAAAGCATTGACTTGGTAAGTTACAGGTTTATTCACAAATTCGGTGACAGAACTTACAAAAACTGTTATTCCATTTTGTTATCTTTCCCAATTCAGAGGGTCCGGGTATAGACAACTGATGGCCCAAATTTATTTACTTAAGTACGTTTAAGTCGTCAGTTAATACTTCTTCTAATGATTAACTTAATTGCTCACAACAAAAAATGTCCTTTGCAATAACTTGCATCAAAATGCATCATAAAACGGCTTGTGAGTGTACTTGAAAAACACCTATTTGCAAGTTAAGCTCTGAATTTAGAAGCCGTCCATATTTTGTCACTGTATACTCACACTTGAATGTGATTTAACGAACCATGCGCAAGCTCTTCTTCATAAAGTAAACTTTTGTTCATTTTCTGAAATCCTTTTTTTGGTATTTTTTTAGAAGATGTCAAAGTTTCTCGGTGATTGTTCAAAGTCAAGGAAAAAGTGGAAGAAATTGAAGTCATGTTGATGTCCGATGATTTGACCTTCGAGGAAAAGAGGACTCTGATGGAAAATTTCCGATCGCCTTTCGACGGTTCTTTTCCTCCAATATTATTTGTCTCTTTGGTCGTGTTAATTGCGGATTATAACAATTTGTTCCAATTCCTCAACACTACGAACGTCAATCCCTCTTCATTCCCTCGACTAAGTCGAAAACGTATTCACAAGCCTCAAAGTCGAGTTTTTTTCCCGGTAAAAACAGCCAAACCAGCAGGTCGCTCTTCCAAAGCATCACCCAGCACATCCAACGAGGCCATCTCTTCTAATTAAATGTTCCCTCTTTTTAAGCTTCCTCTTCCTTGACATGTTTGTCTCTTCAGCATTTCGACGGTTCTTTTCCTCCAATATTATTTGTCTCTTTGGTCGTGTTAATTGCGGATTATAACAATTTGTTCCAATTGACAATGTGTTTCTTGTGTCTTTCCAAAGAGCACCTTAATGTGTGGGAAGAGTATCAAGCGGAGAATCATGGGTAAATTTTTTGATGTAACGTTTACTAAAAGATGTGCTTGAACAAAATCTGGATGTGCATGGGTACAAACCAAATCAAGGGCAAAACAGAAGCATTTTTTAAGACTTGTCCTAGTTTTAGATATAAATTCTTTATCAACCCCGAATGTATGGGCTTGCCGGATCCGCCAACTTTTATTCGAGGAAGAGAATACGGGCCCTTATTTACAACGTCAGACAGCCCAAACGAAATTGGGACGAGGCACGGTCGATTGCTAGATAAACTACTCAAAATATGCCATAAACGCAATTTCTATTTTTTCATTATTATCTTACTGACCATTTCTAGACTTTTTTCTCGCATCAGATCTGCTAGAGATCGCAAGATGCCAATGAAATTACGAAACCTCTATTTTCCTCGATTTTGTATTTTTTCGGACTTCTTTACCGCTACCGGGATTGGAATCCCAGTAGTTCAAGACGAGAAGATTATTTATAACTTCCGGCGCCGGGGTTTGAACTCACGACGCCTGGGGAGAGCAGTCTTGCCTTGCTCACGCTGCCTCTTAGACCGCTCGGCTTCACCAGCTCCTCTTAATGACAAGCTGCCAAGGTAAATCATTCTTCCCCTTGATTTCGCAACTCAAAAAATAACCTTTTTGCCCCCAAGTAATTATTTTGACATTATTTGTTAACTTCAGCCTTCTAGAGCGATGGTATGTGGAGACAGTGAAGCCCTGTTGGCCTTGTAAAAAGAAGCTACACTTCTCCACAGCCCAATGAACCACGGTCATCTCAAGCTCAACCACTGCATGAGTCTTGTGAGCTGGAGAGAGAGAAGAGCTCCCACACTGGATCGGGCGAGGATGGCCGTTCTTCTCTCTTTGAACAAGCGCATAATTGAGCCTAGAGCCACTGCACTATAATAGAAGAGTACGCGCATGAGATTTTTGGTCCCAAAACGTCGTTTCCATTGTACTGTGGTTCTTCAGTTCACCCCCAAGGCGGCTTTTCCTGTGTTATGTATTTCCTTCATTATTGTTGAACTCTGAATAAATCGGGTGCAACACTTTTTTAATTTTATAGTCTCTACGACCGTAAAAAATAACAATTTAGCTGATTCGGAAGGTTCAGATTCACAATTGATGCAACCTTAGCCCTGGATTGGCAAAAGTGATCCATACATTTTGTTAAACTACCATTTGCCAAGCTTCAACTTAAGGTAGAGCTAAGTGCAATTTCATTCGTATTCATTTCCTTCGTTTAAAAATGTCAAGTTTATAGATTTGAGAGTGAAGTAAAAATTGAAAGTGGTGTTGAAAACATCAAATAAGAAGAATATTGGCATTCAAAAACATGCACCGATACGAATTTGGCATTCCTGAATGGCCGGACACAAAATTCTTTAGTAAATTCCAACGCCCCTTCAGGCCTCCATCCATGCATTATGCGTCAGAACAGGGAGGTAACATTAGGTTAAATCAGGTCGAATTTGATTACACATTTGAATCAATGCTCGAAACATTTGTTTGATGAATAAATGTAGACAAGTAAGCCAAAAAAGGATAACCCAAATGTAATGAAAATAGGCTCCAACTGTACGTAAAATCATACACCATCATCATAATAAACAGTCTACAAAACTACATACAGTCACCCTTTTGTATCGCCGTTTCCGGCTCATGTGCGTTGAACTTAGAAACCTTTGATTTGCCTTCAGGATTGCCAAAGTGAACTCCAAACATGGCCCAATTCATCTCAGAAAGGGGCGATAAAACTAGTCATGTAGATCATCCAATTCATTTAACAACACGCACACAAAAATATTTCGGCGTAAAAATGAGTTCCTTTCTGCATCCTGGCAGTAGATACAAAGTCTTGACATTTGCTATGACAAATGTTTTAGATGGTGGCATCCCTGTGAACACAGCCGGAAGCAGGGTTGCGTCATCAGGGATTGTCAATCTTCCGGCCCGACTAATTTGTCATTTTCAAGGCCTTAAAGACTATGGATTTTTTTTTAAATGAACCTGATTCATTCTCTTGCTACGTTTTACAACAATGAAGTAAATACATAACACAGAAAATGCCGCCTTGGGGGTGAACTGAAGAATCACAGTACAATGGAGACGACGTTTTGGGACCAAAAATCTCATGCGCGTACTGGTATAGTGGCTCTAGTTGAGCCCATGAAGGTTGGAGGCGTCCAAAAAGAGCTGTGTGACAAGGTATGGGTCAAACGGCTTCATCACGTGTTTGGAGGTAAGGAAAGCCTTTGCCCGCTTGAATTCCTCCTCGTGCTCCTGAAGCCAGAGCCACGCAGATGACGACTTAAGTAATTCGCGCATCTTTGAGGCAATGTGGGCGAAATCAGGCAGGAACAACGCTTGTTGATTTGAAAGGCCTAGGACCAACCCTTATCCAGTCAAGTTGGTTGGCGTTGGAAAGGCGGAAATCGCCTCAACCTTAGCGGGATTGTGCGTCATCCCGGCGTTGGACACAATGAACCCAGCAAAGGGCACTCTGTTGCCAATCTCCAGCTTCTTCACGCTGAAAGTTATGCCCTCCGCAAAACATATGTTGAAGACGATTTGCACCTGGTCTGCGATCTTAACCTTTTCGTACATACCGTTGGGAAGCAGGTTGCGTGACTCTTAAATTGAAAAGTTCCGTGACTCAATTAGTAGGGGGCGCGATTTTATATTTTGATCGGAAAATGCAAATAACGTACAAACTAAAACAAAAGTTTAAAGTTAGTGAGAATTTGAATTGAGGCTGAAAACTGGCCAAAACTTGTCAAAAATGGTCTAATTTTCCCTTTATTTCAGGGTAGTCGCTCACTTAATAAGGTTTCTTTTCTTCCTTTCTTTCCCACAATTTTGTTAGCATTTCTACCAAGTGTTTGCTGTCCTCGAATTTGATTACAGTTTTAAGTGCTTTACAATTATTTTCCATGCTTAGGAAGCTGAGAATTTAATAAAGTCCTTGTTTTTTTTCTTTTCATAGGATTTTGCTAGCTATTCTACCAAGTATTTTCTATCCTCGAATTTGATTAGTTTTAAGTTTTTTATCTTTATTTTCGATGCTTCGGAAGCTGAGAATTGAATAATGCATTAGACATAAAAAATCAAGACAATGCAAGAGTTATATAACAAGGTAAAGTTAACATTTGGGGCGAAGTTGAAAATGGAAACTAAAATAAAGAAAGTTCAGGGGGAAAGTTGAAAGAAAATTATGCTTTTGCAATATCAAAGCAAGAAGTGGTGGTGGCCTTCTTTGTTGGAAAGAGGGATCGGCATTGAGGTTCATGAGATCGTTTGCGGTCAATTTTGGGAAATTGTTCCGGGTTGATATCATTTAAAACAACTTGGCTTATCGGCTTTCTCTGGAGGTCATCATGCAAGCTTCATTTGACATTTTTTGGGACACTCTTTGAGGTCATAAGATCATGCAGTTTTAATACATTTCAATACATAAAAATACAATGGTTTCTTAGTAAGATAGGGATACCACTTTTGTTAAAAAAACTAACTTACCCATGACATTGACCGAAATCAAAATAAACTTAGAGGCATTTTTTCCGTGAGTCCCATCAATAGCCACAATAAAGGGATAATTATCAAACCGGTCCAACATTTGAGGACTCGCATAACAAATCAGGAATTGGCCATCGGTTCTTACGATCTTGCAATGTACTGTTTCCGATACTCTTGTTTTGTCGAATGCGCTACCGTAATTGATCCTCGGAAAGGAAGGGATGGCCATCAATGCTGTCACATTATCCACTTCTGAGGCTTTTGTATTCAATATGTGACTGGACAATCAATTAGCATTGTGATGCTATCTCTGGACTGATACGTGCGATATCTCCAACCACACATTTGAAAAGCTTTACCCACCTTCAAGTGAACATGCTCATCGAACTTTCCATTATTTTGGAGGACTACACCTAAATCTTTCATAGATGAGACCTGCTTCAATATCTTTACCGCCATTATCTACGAGTAGAGTATGCAAAGGAGTTGAACCAAATGTCATTGAGCAGAATTTCATTCCTTTCAGGGCCATGTTACCCTCAGCAACCCAAGAATGGATTATTTCTAGTTTTTTTGCAAGGATAGTGGAATCTTAGCCATCCCTACCAGAAACCAACTTTGTATCGTCAGCATAGGAAGAAAGCCTGACAGTAATACTAATCCTTTGAAGCTGGGCAACTAATAGTATAAAAAGGAGGGCTCATCGAAATTTCCATTAGTTTGGAAGATTACATTCACCTAAATCCTTCATGGACTAAACCTGCTTGACAATTTTATGTCCATTTTCTACAAGCGAGTTTTTGATGGCGTTGACCCAAATGTCATTGAACGGAACATTATTCCATGTAAGGCCTTATCATGCTCAGCAATCCAGGAGTAGATTTGATTTAGGACCTATACCAAACTACCTGAGTTCTGACCATTCCTACCAACTACCCATTTTGCATTATCAACATAGGAAGAGATACTGACATTACTTCTACCAAGCTTCTGAAGCGGATCAATGAAGATGGTGAAAAGGAGAGGATACAAAATGAAACCCTGAGGAACACCCGATTTAACATTATGTATGTTACTAAGGGATCCCGCGACCTTAACAATTTGCTTCCTATCCTGAATGAAACTTCTTATCCAATTGAGAACCTTGCCTTGGATCCTAATGTCATGAAGTCTATTCAACAAAAGGCCATGATCTACCTTATCAAAGGCCTTGCCAAAATTAAGATAGACAACATCTACTGACTCGTTTTCTTTCCAGTCCCACAATGACTTGGTTTAAATGCTCAATCAGTTGGGAAACCGTGCTAAAATATGCTCGGAACTCGTGCTGGCTAGGAGGAACGACTTCATTGACCTAAAGAAATTCAACAAGCTTGGACTTCATGATCTTCTCAAACACCTTTGAAATGTGCGAAGTGAGAGAAAGCGGCCTATAGTTACTGGGGAGCGACTTATCTCCCCCTTTAAAAATTGGAACAACGTGTGCTAACTTTAGTGAAGATGGAAACTTGTCCTGATCCAAGATGCAACGCACCAAGTACAAGAAAACAGGAGCAAGAACCAGCGAGCATCTCATCCGAAATTGAGATCTCACACCATCAGGACCAGGAGAGCTGGAAAGCCTCAAGTCCCTTATGGCCTCTAAAGCATCTTGATCTGTGACTACAAGATCATCTAAACGCTCAGCTTGACTAACCATGTCAATCTCAACAGACTCATCTTCAGAGCAATGAGCTGTTGCTTCC
Organism: Tigriopus californicus; assembly: GCF_007210705.1. Lineage (NCBI taxonomy): Eukaryota > Metazoa > Arthropoda > Copepoda > Harpacticoida > Harpacticidae > Tigriopus > Tigriopus californicus. The sequence continues at coordinate 3,676,320 of NC_081445.1, read as the reverse complement.
GAACTCAGTGGGGTTGAAAACACACTAGAGAACTGATCTCCAAGCATGTTAGCCATAGTTTCTACATTGCTAATGGCTGCCCCATCAACCTCAAAAGGCCCAACAGAGTGTTTCATTTTTGTCTTAGAGTTTGCATGAGAAAAAAAACCTTCGGATTCGACCTGACCTCCTGAACCACCTTGCTCTCAGTTTGTAACTGGTCATATTCGATGGAGGCCTTAATCTTACCATGAACTACGTCCAACTTTTTTTGGAGACTACCCACAATTACTGGATTCGAAGTGTTCTTCTGCCTTTTTGCTAGTTTGCAACTCTTTTTGAATAAAGTCTTCCAATATTTTGAAAGTTTTGTCTACTTACCACCTTTCGAAACACATTCAGAGCTTGCCAGACTGGAGCAAACTTCCTTAAAAACTGAAGCTAAAATTTCAATGGCTGCATTGATGGACAATTCATGTTTCAAAATTGAAACCACATATAGGTCCTCTAATCTTTCCATAGTCAACGGCCAGTGTTCATCTTTGCACTTGAACTTAGCCAGACCGACCTTTTTGGTCGGTTTTACTGAGAGCACGCCGGCATTTGAGTTATGGTCGACCCTATCACAAGAATATGATAATTTGACAGATTACTAGGTGTCACATGGACATACTGGATCAGATCAGGGTCATTGGAAAAGATCAAGTCTAGAACGTTATTTGCTCTGGTGGCTACACTTACATGATGAGAGAAACTGCGCAAGATCTCAAATTCTTCCAGATTTTGAAATGACTGAGATGTCGATTTCGAAATGGGAATATACCCATCAGGACTAAGCTCCCACTCAAGAACGCTAGCCGGAAAATTAAAGTCCCCTACAAACAAAACTTTTGAGCGAACTGACTGGTCTAACTCATTTCCGGTGAATTTGAGAGCTGACAAGAACAAGCTTACTGGACAAGTGGGTGGCCTATACATTGTAACAATCGACAAATCAAGACCTTGGAGGTGACAAATCAAGCTCCGTGGCTACTGCTCCGTTTGACACGTGACATCTGAAGATAATTTCTTCAGTGAATTGGAGAGCTTACATAAAGGAGCTTACTGAACAAGAAGGGGGCCTATATATTGTTACAATAGACAGCTCAAGCCTTCGGATATGACAAACCAAGACCTCTACTTCTCCATTCGACATTTGTACATGACTGATGTGAAACATAACATAAAGGCATACACCCCACGTGGGAATATAGGCTTATCAGGGCGTATCACAACGAACTAAGTTGCAACCAACTATGATTAGTTCTTCATCTAAGACCTCTGGCCGAAGCCAGGTTTCTGTGATAGAGATGAATGAAATCTCTTTCTCAACGGCTAGTTTTTCTACGATCTTAACTTTTATGCTGTCTTTTTTCGAACTCAGACAATTCACGTTCAAATATAGCCCCTTTACGGACCTCTCTTTTGACGCACCAAGTTCACAAGATCTTGGACCATCCTCTCACAACCGTAAAAAATCCCTCTTATCACCAAAGCTACGTTCCACTGGAGGCAAAGCATGAGCTAATGGGGATGGTTGAGTTTGGGAAATGGGTTGGGCAGCTACATTTGAATAGGAACGTATTTTGGGAATAGGGGTGGGGCAAGGAATATTAGGGAGAAGAGTGTTAATAGGAAAAGGGTGGGTTGGGTATTTGAAGGATGAGGAGGGAAGTCGGAGAGAGGGAGGGAGAAAGTTAAATGGGGAAGGGGGGTGGGGTGTGAGTAGGTTTAGGAATAGGGTGCTCTAAAACTACGAAATTGAGCTATCCTATTTCTCGCCTTTCTTTGCGTCCCGGGGGACGGGGGGACACGGTACATTAAATCACGTCTTAAGTCTCATGGACTGACGGCACATGTACAGGTGGGAAAAAAGGGCAATCTACTTTTGAACATCCCTTCTTCCCATTGTACTTCAAGGCCGAACTTGAGAAGTTTTTGACACCATTTAGGGTGGTCAAACTGACAGCCTTTTCCTTCTTCGGGACAAGGCTGCTTCCGGTAAACAGGGCAGACTGTTTTCTCTGCAATGCTTTTTCCTGCTCTTTTTCAAGAGGGGCTACGACTTCAACCTCTACATTGGTCAAATTGGTATTACATCTCTATGATAAACGGCTTATTGACCATGGATGGATCCTTCCCAGCTAAGACCAAGTTCAAACATTATCTAGCTAGCCTCTTTTCTGACTTTTCCAAAAACAGCTTCCATCATGAATGCAGGAGGAACTATCTATTAGTAACAAAGTCAACAGGCCAAGAAAAAGAGAAGAAAAAAAACTGAAAGGCTTTGCCATCTTGTCTTGAGATACAGGGCAACGAAGCAAAATAGGAATGAACTACTTCACATCAAATAAAACATACAAATCTAAGATGGAGATAGCAAACATGAAGTAAGGGACAGAGAAAAGCAAGGAACCAAGAAGATATGTAAACTAGGAAAACAACACAAAACACAGAAATAACCACAAAACACACTGGTCTAACACAAAATGAAATCAATACACTAATGAAAAATAAATTCTTACTGTAAAGGACTAATACAATTGAACTAAAGAACTACACAACGATTTGAAACCAGAAATACTACAATGCAAATCAGAGAGAAACTGCTAAAGCTAAACATAAACGAGCAATAAACTTTTTAGGTTTTAAAGTAATTACGTCTTACCAAAGAGCCGTGAAAAACCAAACCTAATTGAGTGAATGAATGGCAATTCCCATTCATTCACCCACACACATACACCACGAACACTACAGATGTACAACAACCAAGGAGCAACAGAGGAAGTCACAGATTGGTTCGAAATTCTTGGAAGATAAGAACAGCAGCAAGCTAAAATGCGACCGTTCTCAGCGAGCTCCAAAACAGGAATTATTTCAGCTTGGTAAAGCTTACATGTCAGTTGTTTAACGACTTTACCGCCCCAAACCCCAAGCAATATGAAATAACATAAGTTTTCTGTGAATATATCCGATTATTAAACCAATTGTGTCCCAATTCCGTGAGGAAATCATGTTTCTCCCTCTTCCTTTTAATTCAGGGTCAATCCCCTTTCTATTCCGAGATGAAGCAGAAGCTTGTACGTGGCATGCTGTCACTTTATTGCTTTATATAACCTTCTATCCTTAAGTTGCACATGGTACAATTGACGTGCTATTCCCGAGGCAGAAATCTCCTTCATGAGCCGGGGCAGGGTTAGTACAAGTCCGGGTCATGAGACGGGTTCCATCGGTGCAAGGTCCTGCCTCCTCCCAGTTCGACCATCCACCGTTTACTATTGAACAAGTCCACCAAGGGTGATCAGCAAGTCGACATAAGGAAGAAATTATAAACTGAAAGTTGCATTACCCGGGCATAGGCCGCAACTGTCCCTGCAACCGCTATCCATGGAAGTCCCCAGGTCTCCAGCGCAAGCTGTTGGATTCGCTGCGTCTTCACAATTAGAAAAAAAGTCGATGCATTGAGGACGAGCTGCAAGGCAGGAAATGATCGCTTGAAACGGCAGAAAGGGTCTATTTCAAAGTGCTCTCACCCCAGAGACATGAGCCACAAGTCCTGTGGCAAGTACTTTCGAAATGAGAGCACCAATTCCTGAGAGCAATTCCTTCACATCTTCCCCATTGCCATCCATAAGTATCATGGCAATCTGAAGTATAAGTCAAAATGGCATTTCATTGTTGCCTTCAACATATTCCTGGCGGTTTGTCGAAAAGCAATTTGCTAGCAAAATTTATGTGAAAACCGCCCTTTTCAAATAGGTCAGTAAGTTTCTGATCAAGTTTCAATTTGGAAACTTACCGGGATCACAAGGAGCTTCATTGCACGCCTTTGCTTCCATTGAGGACCCTTGGCAATTGGATTCCGTGGTCGAGCAAGATCGCGTCCGATTACGAAAGGAGTCTCCACAAGGCCACTGACAATCACCCCATTCGCCCCAGGTAGACCAGGTAGAGCAATTGGTTCCCGTGCATGCCTCGGTTTGAGTGTCATTTCCAAGGCAATAGAGTCCGGATTGGAATGGAGCGGGATTGTTGCAGACCCGCTTGCGAGAACGTGTCCCTGTGGCGCAATTGCACTCAGACCAGTCATCAGACCACACAGACCATTGTCCATCAATGCCTGTATTGGCAAGAAGTGGGATAAAAATGTATTCCCTAGAGCTATTCACCCACACCCTTGCAAAATTGTCTCTTACCATCAATGCAAAAGTTACACGTGTCTCGACAATTTTTTAACATAATGGCGACATTACTTGGAGTTGATTGACAAGCCCATGAAAATCCCTCACAATATGAATTGTCGCGTAGATTGGTGCAATTACAAGCATTTGGCATAGAGCAAGGGGCGTTCACCATTTCAAAGTCAGGTCCTTGGCAAATGGAGCCTCCGTTCAATGGGGGTGGGTTGATACAGTCCCGGGTTCTTTGGCTGGCAGCCGATTGGCCACAACCAGCTGGGCAGGACCATTCTGACCATTCAGTCCATCCTCCATCAATAGTTGCCGTCACTATTAAAACACAATTGAAAATTTCAATTTGAGTCGGGCTTTGTCTAAAATTTGGGCAATGACTGATTCACGGATACCACATTCATTTGGTTCGTTTTGGGTATGTTTTTGACTCACGTACCACATGTTTGACTCTCGGATCCAATGCTGGCATATGCAATTCTATTTTCCAAGATCTGTCGGGCACAATCCGAGGCATTGGTTCCAGTAGAATGGCCTTGGTAACTCACGTTCGGGTTAGAGAAGTAATTAATTCGAGTGCGACCGCTAACCAATTTTCTGCAAGTGATGAATGTGGTGGACATTCTTAGCTAGTGAACAATTGCGGTATGTGCATTCCTGTTACTGGTATTACCCGAGGACCGTTCTGAATGGTGCATTGGCGAAGTAATAACCAAAAGCATAACCAGGAAGACTGCTACCAGTCTGGTACGACTCTCGGTTGTGCCTGCAGCCAAAGTTGTGGCCAATTTCATGACCGAAAGAAAAGCTATTTATTGCGCAAGAATGTTGAGCAATACTTATGGGCAAGGCCAAAGATCCAATGTATGCTCTACCGCAATAGTCTGTACGTTCACCTAATAGAACGAAAGCAAAGTCTGCAGAGTCAAGCAGAGTAGTAACGTCTCCTTTGATTGTGGTCAGGGTTGGCAAAAGTTGCGGCATCAGGAGACTCTCGTCGACTCCTTCCAGGAGCTCAACGCACCAAAGTTGCAATCGAAATGGGATGTTTGAGTTCATATAACCAACATTGGCGGTGGCTATCATGTTATTGACATAGCCAACAATATCCAGCTCTATTTTAGCAAACTCAAGAGTGAAGTACACCTTCACAGTGGCTATGATGTTCCCATCACTATCGGTTTGATACGTTCCCGTAGAACGATCAACGGGTCTTTCAAGCGGTACCTGAACAGGAGAGAAGGTTAAATACAGACAGTCATATATCGCAAGTACTCGGAAACAGAGAGGAAACATTTCGAAAAGTGTATGGCACCCTCAGCTAACCTCTAAATCCTCGAGTTCATGCCCCGAATCTTCAAGATGTTTGACCTCCTCTTCAACCAAGGCAACGCAAGCATGGTTGTTCAATGAGCAACGAACCAAATTGAAAACCTTATCCTCGACCCGGATAACGCCAGATACACGCACCGTATCAGGGTCCTGGCTGAATGTGATGGTCAAGGACGCCTTCTGGTCTTGGGAGTCATAAAATGCCGTGACCAAATTGTTTTCAGATCCTAAAAGGTTTTGCGAGTAATTAATTACTAGACTGGCTTTCTCATCTTATCACGAAGTTAAAGAAATACCAGGAAAAAGGCTCTTTTGTTGGACTTGGGTTCCTTCGGGAAGAGTCAGGGTGTTGCCACTTCGAATTGCGCTCAGGTCCACGTTCACTTGTTGGCAAGAGATGAAAATTGCGTTTTGGCAAAATCGACCAATTTCAGTAGAAGCAACAGGTTCGACGAAAGAATTGGCATCAAAGTCAACCCTAAACAAATGACGCACAGATATTTGACGAAAAGATGAATCACGAAGCTCACTTTTAGGTCTAGGTAGTTCATTAAAACATTTATTTTTATTCTGCCCTCAGCTCTTGAAGTCCTCAGAATCTCCACGCTTTTGGAGAGAGCTAGTAGCATTTTTGGAAATGTTTTCAATTCCAAATTGGAGGCAAGCCAATAAATTGAAACTAAAAACATAAAACTGGATCCATGGAGATGAAATATTTCCATTGGATCAATATTTTCTATTACGGCAATAACTTAGGACTCTCAAGGTCGGTTCCAAGGGAAACATACGTCGTCTTGGCAATATATTTAATTTTGTAAACAAATATGACTATCGTTCACAAAAGAGAATATAAAATCTTACTGAGAAGAACAGGACCGTAAAAGGAACGCAATAAACATGATCCCAAGTTGAATGGACTGCATATTCAGCACCTTCTTCCAAAACCTGAAGTGAAATATTGGCAATTTTTCTTATTAGAGACTAATGCATTTGAGTGGCAATCGCCCCTTTTATATCGGTGTTTATGTTAAGCAAATGTTTTCCTAATTTCAAAACCTTTTCAAATCGGCTCACAATAGCCTGAATGGCGTTAAGGCAAACAGATATCTATAGAAGATATTTCATCGATTGAAAACTCATATTGAAATGATGAATATTGATAGTGCTGGTTTTGGTTACTTTGTACATTTAATATATCCATAAAAAAATGCTACGTCAAGAAAAACACGCTCAATTTAGTTTTTAATATATCGCACGTTTAAGTCCAGAGATAGCATCACGATGCTAACTCTGTACAAGTCGATTGTTCAACCACATCTTGAATATGCTTCAACCCATTTGGGCTCCCATGAGTTCAGCAGGTTTGCAAAAGCTCGAGCAGGCCCAAAGATGTTTTTCCAGGAACATTAAGGATATGAGAGAGCTCTCGTATTGGGAAACTGCGCTAACCGCTACACTACGTCCATGAATAAGTTTATTGACTAAAATTCCGTATCAACCTTATATTCAAGGATTAGCCAGATCAGCCAATTCCAATTCGTTGGTCGATCAAGTAATATTTATGAATAAAAATCAAGTAAAATGAATAATCTTCTCGTCTTGAGCTGTTGGGATTCTAATCCCGGTAGCGGTAAGGAAGTCTGCAAAAAAATGAAAGTATTGTAGCCTAGTCTAATTCTTCATCTAAACTGATTGATCAAATGTTTCAATGATTTAATGCCTTTAACTGAGGGGGTATTTTTTTACCTCCAATTTTTGAGTATTGTGATATCCCGGTGTAGAGCATGTTGCTCATGCTCATGTTAGTGTATTTTTAGTCAACTATGTAAAACAACGTGCTACTCAGAAATAAATCAGTTATCAAGTCCATCCAATTCCTTGTTGGTGAAGTGCATCCACAAGTATAGACAGGTATCGATTGGGAAGAAGACTTGAGACTTATTAGCCCAGCTTCTTGGGCCACTTTTCATTGGTTGTTTATGCTTTACACATAATCCTGACAAAATTTAGTAGTCGGAAGTACTATGAGGCCTTTTTCTTCATTTACAAAGTTCGTCCGGCAAAGTAACCAAAATTTGAATTTTGTCAGTTTAAGTTGACCGAAACTTGAGCAAGGGTGGTTATTCGCAACTTGAGGCAAGCTCCAGTACAAGCAAATCATATATAAGTAATAACATAGATCGATCGAGGGCGCTGTTATCGCATATTTTGTCCATTGAAACTACTTGCGTTGACAGCATGTCCAAATTATGCATAGAAGCCCCAATCATAGCGTTATGGGAAGCAATAGCTCGCCTCTGGCGCGTTTCATAAAACGGGTTTGAGAAAGTTTTTTGAACGTTTCGTTGTGGGTTCATGGAAACAGAAAACTAAAATAACCACGTTTCATTGTTGACCTGTTTTTTGTTGTCGTCAGGGTAGCCAAACTACTCCCCCAGACGGCTAAGTCGCTTGATATCGGATTGGACCGCGGATCTGGCAGCCTGAACAAGTGGATGGAACCAAGAGGGGAGGTTCAGGAGAGTTGTCTTTGGAGGATGGTTGGTTTGTGGATTGATCATCTGTTTGACAATGTAAGGAGGCTGTTGAATGCTGGAGGTATGGAGAGAGAGAGCAAGGAGGCCGGCCTTGACGAGGAGGTTGTTCGATATGGGGACATGTTGTTAGATCCATGTGAGCAGTTTTCAACCTATTAATGGAAATGACTTCACACCTGGTTTCGCAGCACTGTACAGACCAGTGTGTGGAGGTTGTAAAGGTTCAATATGGGAGTCTCTCCGTATAAACACATGTGTTGCTTTTTGCAAGAGTGGCGAGATAGCAACTGGTCCCTTGCCATGCCAAAGTGGTTGTTTGGGCACAAAATGTGACTTTGTTGACTAGAGGTGATCTTTAAAGTGCTCCATAGTAGTGTTAACATCTCGAATATTGAGAACGATACAAAGGCAAGTTCGGCGGAGCCGTAACCTCAATCTGCTTTTGGTGCGATGCGTGGTCCGAGCAAGACCCAAGGCAGTTGTTCCAACTAGCCTGGGGTAGAACAACGAGCTTTGAGTTGAGTGCGGCTTTGAGCGTTCAATGAAAGTGTTCAATCATTCCATTAGCCTGCGGATGGTAGCTTGTAATTCAATGCAGGTGAATTCCCAATAACCACAGGCCTGCGGTAAAAGAGTTCCTCGATCTAAAGTGATGTGAGAGGGACGGCCACATCAAGAAATCTAGCTGCGGAGGAGGACCTTGGAGCATGAGCATGCCGTTATGTCAGGGATCGGCATAGCCTAGGAATTTCATACTGTTACTACAATGAAGAAAGTGCCACCACCTTTCTTATCGATGACAAGATGTTGGTACCAAATAGTTTTTCCCTATTTATTCGTCGTCTTGATCATTTTCCATGTTATGACATCTTTAGCAAATGAATGTTGACCTTAAACGGTTTATGATAATTATCGAACGATATCCTAACATGGCGAACAGTTTTTCAATGAAGATTTGGAAGCTCTGGATGTCCTAAAATCATTTCAGTTCTTGCGATTGTGGCGCACCCAGGCTAGTCCTCACAACTGAAACTCGAGCAGGTACTTTACACGTCTCTATTGCGAGCAAGTAAGCCTTGTGCTACAGGAAGGGGTCAAACAAAGTAGACGTGTAGATGATCAAAACGACGAGAAGGTATTGGAAGGTGATGAACAAGAGGTCCAGCATGAGTCTGAATTTTAGACTTCTGACAGTTGATGCATTGCTTGGACCGCAAGCCTACACTTCTTTGCGAGGCCATGCCAAATGAACTTGGAACGGATAATTGCCTTTGAAGATCAAATGGAAGGGTGGGATAAATTGTGAAAGGTGTCGAAAAGCAATCATTTAAGATTTCGTGGAACAACAGGACATGGATGCCTAGTACCTAGATACCTTCAAAATTTAGGCTTGTGATGGGAGTACAATACGATTGTATCTTTTCATCTTGAATTTTGTTTCCGGGCGAGATAACATGTCGGCAGCCACTCTCTCTTTTCCTGACACGTGACGGATTAGTGTGGAAAATTCAGAAATGTAGCTGGGGTGTCGTTGTTGCCGGGCAGACCAAGGATCTGATAATTTTGAAAAGGCTAAAGTGAATGGCTAATGGACGGTAAATATTACGAATTGCCGTCCTTTAAAGACGAAACGGAAATGCCGGATTGCAAGGTATTGTCCCAAGAGTTCTGTGTCAAATGTAGAATAATTTTGTTCCTGTGGGCGTAATTGTTTATTGAAGAAAGATACGGGTTCCCAGTGGTGATTTGTTCATTGTTGAAGAACGGCTCCTCCTGCAAAGTTCGAAGCTTCTGTGATAAGAGATAAAGGGGCATTATCCTTGGGAAGAGAAAGCATCAAACGTCGGCAAGTGCGTCTTTCGTTTGCTGGTAAGCTTGGTCCAGCTCCCGGGACCAAGTTAGTATTTTTGATTTTAATGCCGAGTAGAGAGGGTTCATTAGGGAAGCCGCAGCAGGTAAAAATCTGCAGTAAAAAATTACCATTCACACAAATTCTTGTAAGCCACGGATACTTTGAGGTTTGGGATGCGAACGGACTGGCTCTACTTTTGAAGGAAGCAGAGACGCTCTTTTGGCAGTTTTGAGGTGACCCAGAAAATGTATTGAACATTTTCCAAACTCACATTTGGCAATTTTATTTTTTTTTGGGTTTGTTTTTTCACGGGCTTTTCTAACCGCTACAGGGAATGTAATCCCCAGTACTATTAAAATGAAAGGTTATAATTCGTCTATTTATTACCTTTCAATCTTTATATGATATTTGGTCTACCAACGAATTTGAGTTGGCAGACCGAGCTAGTCCTTGAATGTAGGGTTGATCTGGTATGCTATCTAAAAATTTGTCCAAGTCTAACTTGAAAGATGCAACCGGATCAACAAGGCCTACGTATTCCCTACGAATATCAGAGGGAAGCAAATTAAACAATGAAGGAGCCCGAGAAAGAAGAGATGTGGACTTCATTGTTCGAACTAGCCTGGATTCTCGAACGCTTGAAGGTGCTCTCAAAACGCACATTAAGCCTCTACGGTCACTAGAATTGACCCTAAACCCTGGGTTGGGACAAAGCTCATGGATACTTTTGAAGACGTACAATATCAGATACCTTTCGTTCCTTCTCTGAGTACTGTACAATCCCAACCGTTCTAACCTTTCCCAATACGAGAGCTCTCTCATTCCTGTGATGTTCCTAGTGAAACATCTTTGGACTTGTCGAACCTATTGCAAACCTGCTGAACTAATTGGAGCCCAAATGGGTGAGGCATATTCAAGATGTGGCTGAACAATCGACTTGTACAGAGTTAGCATCGTGGATCCAACCACACATTTGAAAACCTTACCCACCTTCAACTGGATATGCTCATAGAACTTTCCATTATTTTGGAGGACAACACCTAGATCTTTCATAGATGAGACCTGCTCAATATCTTTACCTCCATTATCTACGAGTGGAGTATGTAAAGGAGTTGACCCAAATATCATTGAGTGGAATTTCATTCCGTTCAGGGCCATATTACTCTCAGTTACCCAAGAGTAGATTCGATCTAAGTCCTTTGCAAGGCTACTGGAACTTGGCCATTCCTACCAGAAACTAACTTTGTATCGTCAGCATAAGAAGAGAGACTGGCAGTAGTCTAAGCTTTTGAAGCGGGGCAACGAATATTATAAACAAGAGGGCCCTAAGATCGAACCCTGGGGAACACCCGACTTGGCATCATGCATGTCACTAAGGGATCCCTCAACCTTAACCAATTGCTTCCGACCAGAAATGAAACTTCTTAAACAATTGAGAACCTTGCCTTGGATCCCAATCTCATGGAGCCTGTTAACTAAAAGACCATGATCTACCTTGTCAAAGGCCTTGGCAAAGTCGAGATAGACTACATCAACTGATTCATGGCTCTCTAGTCCCTCAATAACCTGCTCAATATGTTCAATCAGTTGGGTAACCGTGCTAAATTGTCCTCGGAACCCATGCTGGCTAGGAGGAACGACTTCATGAATATCAAGAAATTCAACAAGTTTGAACTTCATGATCTTCTCAAACACCTTCACAATATTCGAAGTGAGAGAAATCGGCCTGTAATTACTAGGGAGCGACTTATCTCCCCCTTTAAAAATGGAACAACATGAGCTAACTTTAGTGAAGATGGAAACTTGCCCTGATCCAAGATGAAACGCATAAGGTACGAGAAAACAGGAGCGAGAACCAGTGAGCATCTCATCAGAAACTGAGATGTCACACCATCAGGACCAGGAGAGCTCGAAAGCCTCAAGTCCCTGATGGCCTCTAAAGCATCTTGATCTGTGACTACAAGATCATCTAAACGCTCAACTTGACTAACCTTGTCAATCTCAACAGACTCATCTTCAGAGCTATGAGCTGTTGCTTCCGAACTCAGTGGGGTTGAAAACACACTGGAGAACTGATCTCCAAGCATGTTAGCCATAGTTTCTACATTGCTAATGGCTTCCCCATCAACCTCAAAAGGCCAACAGAGTGTTTCATTTTTCTCTTAGAGTTCGCATAGAGAAAAAAAAGCCTTCGGATTCGACCTGACCTCCTGAACCACCTTATTCTCAGTTTGTAACTGGTCATATTCGATGGAGGCCTAATCTTACCCTGAACTATGTCCAACTTTTTTGGAGACTAGCCACTATTACTGGATTCGAAGTACTCTTCAGCCTTTTTGCTAGTTTGCAACTCTTTTTGAACAAAGTCTTCCTATATTTTGGAATTTATGTCCGTGTACCACCTTTCGGAACAAATTCAGAGATTGCTAGACTGGAGCAAACTTCCTCAAAAACTGAAACTAATTTATCAATGGCTGCATTGATGGACGATTCCTGTTTCAGAATTGAAATTAGGTCAAGTTCTTCCAATCTTTCTGTAATCAACTGCCAATGTTCATCTTTGAACTTGAACTTAGCCAGACCGACCTTTTTGGCCGGTTTTACTCTAGAGCACGCCGGCTTTTGAGTAATGGTCGACCCTATCTCGAGAATATGATAATCTGACAGATTGCTAGTGTTCACATGGACATACTGGATCAGATCAGGGTCATTGGAAAAGACCAAGTCGAGAACGCTATTCTCTCTAGTGGCTACACCAAGCTGCTGGGAGAAATTGCGCAAGATCGCGAATTCTTCCAGCTTTTTGAACGACTGAGATGTCGATTTCGAAATGGGAATATACCCATCGGACTAGCCTCCCACTCTACAACGCTAGCCGGAAAATTAAAGTCCCCTACAAGAAAAACATTCGAGCAAACTGCCTTATCCAATTCATTTCTAATAATGAGAGCTGACATAAAAGAGCTTACTGAACAAGAAGGGGTCTATACATTGTTACAATAGACAAATCAAGACCTTGAAGATGACAAACTAAGACTTCTACTCTCCATTCGACATTTGTACCCGACTAATTTGCAAATCATTCCTAACATATAGGCATACACCCCCATGTGGGAATATGGGATTATCAGGGCGTATCCTATCACAACGAACTAAGTTGAAACCAACTATGGTTAGTTCTTCATCTAAGACCCCTGGCCGAAGCCACGTTCTTGTGATAGAGATGAAAGAAATCTCTCTCTCAACGGCTAGTTCTTCTAAGATCTGAACTTTGTGCTGTCTTTTTTAGAAATCCGACAATGTACGTTCAAATATAGCCCCTTTACGGGCTCTCTTTTGATGGACCAAGTTCACAAGATCTTGGACCATCCTCTCCAACCGTAAAAATCCCTCTTATCAACAAGACTACGTTCTACTGGAGGCAAAGCATGAGCTAATGGGGATGTTGGGGTTGGGGAAATGGTTGGGCAGCTACATTTGAATAGGAACGTATTTTGGGAATAGGGGTGGGGCAAGGAATATCAGGAGAAGAGTGTTAATAGGAAAATCTTTGCTTATCTTTGTCCCTTTCTTCTTGTTTACCATCTCCATCTTAAATTGTATGTTTAGTTTGATGTGTTACTCCTCCTGCATTTATGATGGAAGCTATTTTAGGAAAAGTCGGCAAAGAGGCTAGACAATGTTTGGACCTGGTCTTAGCAGGGAAGGATCCTTCCGTAGTCAATAAGCCGATTATTATAGAGGCTTTAGTTGCTTGGGTCAATGAAACCAGGCTGTCGGAAGAACAGGCTCAGCCAGTAGTTGAGAAGTCGACTAATTTGACCAACGTAGAGGTTGAAGTAGTACCTCCTCTTGAAAAAGAGCAAGAAAAGACAGTTGTAGAGAAAACAGTCTGTCCTATTTACCGGAAGCAGCCCTGTCCTGAAGAAGGAAAAGGCTGTCAGTTTGACCACCCTAAATGGTGTCAAAAACTTCTCAAGTTCGGCCTTGAGAAGTACAATAGTAAGAAGGGATGTTCAAAGGTAGATTGTTCTTTTTCACCCGTACATGTGCCGTCAGTCCATGAGACTTAAGACGTGCTTTTAATGTACGGTGTACCTCCGTCCACGTAGAAGGGACGCAAAGAAAGGCCGAGAAATAGGATAGCTCAGTTTCGTAGTTTTAGAGCTGACCCTATTCCTAAACCTAATCCCACCCCACCCCCCTTCCTTAACCCATTCAGCTTCCACCCTCCCCCTCCTCCTACCTCCCATTCTCTCTCCCAATTCCCTCCTCTTCCTTCAAATACCCAACCCACCCTTTTCCTATTAACACTCTTCTCCCTAATATTCCTTGCCCCACCCCTATTCCCAAAATACGTGCGTTCAAGTTGCGTGCATTGAAGGTTGTCAATACCCACGGTGATTTTTCACTTTAATATATATTTAATATACATTTTGATGGGTTTCACAAATAATATATATAAATAAAAGTCAAGTAAAATAAATAATCTTCTTGTCTTGTAATGGACTAGGATGTCCCCACAAAAAAAGAGTCTTTGAAAAATGCCTGGTGCATGGAGTCGTCAATGCCTCTAATTTTTGGGGGGGAAGTAGACAACAAAACTATCAGCCTGTAATATCCCGAATAACTTGATCACGTTCACCGGTAACACAGAGGATCAGAGATGTATATTATCAGAGGGATCATTATCGATTTTCGTCATTTCAATCTCCGAATGCCAGTCTCGAGCAAAGTGCGAGAAAGATAAAGTAAATGAAACAGCGGAAAATGTGGATTCAAATGGACATAGAACACCTCCCCCAAATTAATTGAACCATCACATTAATTAAAATTGAATCGGACTGTCTTTTTCCGGTTTCTAATGCTCCTTCGTGGTTGCTTCACATCAAGATCGTTAGCCTTGGGACGTTCTTCATTTTCGCGGATTACAGGATCGACTAGGCGGAGAAATCGACGGTTTCGAGTATATCTCCAGGATCCAATAGCAATTACGTATGAACGCCCATTATCTCGAGATGAAACAACTTGTCCTCGACGATTCCATAACTTTGACTGACCATCTTGGACTCGGACGAAATCTCCAATATTCAATTGCTTTAGATCACTTGCTTGTCCATCATAACGATCTTTGTCAATCCTATACCGAATTGTGCGTTTCTCTAAAGCTTTTGAACGTTCTTGAATATTCATATCTTGGTAGGTCGACCAATGGGCCGGAATGCGGGTTCGTAAGTTATGCCCAAACAACCACTGGGCTGGAGAGCGTCCTTCTTCTCTTGGAACATTTCTCCATTCAAGTAATGCCGCATTAAAGGTCTCTTGGTCCAGGTGCCCATTACTCCAACACTTTTTCACCAGGCCCTTCAGCATTTTGACAGCGGCCTCGGCGTGTCCGTTTGATTGGGCATGGAATGCCGAACTTATGATAGGTTGAATGTTTTCCTCATCGCAAAATTGTCTGAATTCGGCGGATGTGAATTGGGGCCCGCCATCCGTTCGAATCTTTAAAGGTATACCAAACGACGTAAATATTTTTTTAAGAGCTCGCGCAACCTCCCGGGAGTTTGGCGCCTTCGAGAACATCTCCAAACATGGCCAACCAGAATAGCGGTCCACTAATGCCAGAAATGTGCGACCTCCGTATTCAAACAAATCTGCACTGACGGACTCAAATGGGCGTGTCGGGGGTGGATCGGATCTCATGGACTCCCTCGGTTGGGACGGTAAGTATAACTGACACAGTTCGCAGGAGCTGACAAGGAACGTAATGTCGTTCTTCATTCCAGGCCAGTAGAAGGGGTCACGAGCTCGAGAGTATGTCCTTGTCATGCCTTGGTGAGAGACATGTAACAGGCGAAGCACTTCTCTTCGAACACTTGGTGGGACGACGATTTTTCGGTGTTCGATCAATATCAAGTCGTCATCAGGGGACATGCTGTCCCACATCTTTTTATAGGCACGGACTCGTTCAGGTAAATTGGTCTTCGTTACTGCCTCATGTAGCAGTGTATCCTTCAATGCCAAATACTCTGGATCAATCCGGGCAGCTTTCTTGAAGAGATCTAAGGTGGGATCCACAGCCATGTCACAAGCTTCAATGGAACTTACAAGAACACTATGCACATGGATGTCCGGGTGAACATCCTCACTCTCTTCCACCACCGGCTCCTCAACCGGGGCTCTGCTCAGTGCGTCTGCAATGGCATGAAACTTTCCCTTAGCCCATTCCAAGGCGAAGACATATCCGGCCAACCTCTCCTTCAGACGCTGAAGCTTTGGGTTCTCTATTGCGTCAAGGGAGCGACCGTTCATAATAGGGATCAACGGTTTGTGGTCAGTGACCACAACGAATTCCTCCGCCCCTTGGAGGTATATCCGGCATTTTTGAACGGCCCAAACGATTGCAAGTAATTCCAGCTCGCAAACGGCATATTTTGATTCCGCATCGGATATAAACCGTGACCCACATTGGATTAGCTTCCAATCTGGGTTTTCCGTTCCGTGGTCTTACATTAACGCAAAGCCAAGACCTTGGAGACGAGATGCATCGATCAATAATTTCATGGGACGAATTGGATCAAAATGGGCGAGGATGGGGGCTGACGATAGTAATCTACAAGCTTCCTTAAACAATGGTGTATGAACATCTTCAAGCCACACAAAGGCATTCTTCGTCGAAAGAAGTGTCCTTAACGGTGTCAGTGCCTTGGCCATATTGGGTGTGAACGAGCCCAACTGGTTCACTAGACCAAGAAACGCTCTGAGGTCAGTAACATTACACGGTCTGGGGAAATCACGAATGGCCGAAAGTTTGGATGGATCAGGGCCAATCCCTTGATCACTGACAACAAAGCCAACATATGGGACTTCTCACTTGCCAAACAAGAATTTTTTCAGGGACAAGGTGATCCTGTGGGCTCTACATCTCTCCAAGACCGTTCGTACACTTTGATACATCTCGGAAAATGAAGACCCAAACACCAGGGTATCATCTACAACTTTCATCATATTGTCCACTCCATGAAGAGCGCGATCTCCTCTGGCGAAATATTCATCCCCAGAGCAATTTAGACCCATGGGGGCACGAAGGAAACGCTTTCGTCCCCAAGGAGTGAGGAACGTTGTCAACCTTTGGGCCTCCTTAGACAAGGGGATTTGCCAGTATCCCTTGGTGGCGTCCAACACGGAGAAGTATTTGCTCCCCTGTGGAACTGATGACATGATGTCCTTGGTGGATGGAAACGGGTGAATTGGCCGACGTACATGCTTGTTGAGCTTTTGATAATCAACAACTAATCTTACATTTCCATCCGGCTTGCCCAAAGCCATAAATGGAGATATCCACTCTGTGGGTTCGTCATCGGCGTCCTCGATGATTCCCATTGCCTCCATATATTCGAGTTCTTTTTTGGCTTTCTTCCTACGTATATGCGTAAGGGATAGCATGAACAGCAGTACACATATATGGGTCAGCCCCTTCTATATTTTTCAGATGAATTTGCATTGGTGGGCCCTCCATGGCCTTGAACGATGTTGTGGAGTCAAAGACGTCAGCAAACTCATTCAAAAGATTTTCACGAATTGTTGTTATCTCCCGACAAGACGGATCATAACCAACATTGGTAAGCATCACCTCATTTCTACAGACGTCGACTGTTTCCCTCAGATATGTCAGGGCATCGTCTTTGGAATAAGGAAATGAGGTAGGAATCATTCCCAAATCAATCATTGTTGACCATCCCACGAGTAGCATATCAGTGTCTGGACTGACATATGCAAGAGCAGTCGCGTGGTGATGTAACCAATTGAGTTGCAGCTTGACCACACCTTCGCATTCAAGTCGGGTTCCATTAGCAGCTTCGATCACAGCCTTCACTGACGTATCTACAGGAATCTTGTTTTCCCGTAAAAGATGACTCGGGACAATGCAGTCAGTCGCTCCTGTATCAGGTAAGATCTCAGCTCTAAATGAGTGATTTCCCTTAGTTGACACGTTTATAACAGCAGTTGGAGTCGATGATGAAGTGCTGGTTCTCCTAACGCAAACACTAGATGCACACACCATTTTCGATAAATCTGAGTCCGAATTTTCGGGCTTCTTGCCTTTATCAGATTATCTAGCGGGACACATCCACCAAAAATGGCCTTTCTTCCCGCAACCGTTGCAGGAGTGAATTGCCGCTGGACAGTTTTGTCCAACGTGTGCCATATAATATCCACACTTATTGCAACCATCAAATTTGGAATTGGGTCTCCCCTTAGATTTGCTCCGGTCACGTTGATTTTTCTTGTTGGACTTATAAGTAGATGTTTTATCCACCCGTATGGGCCTACCGCGGAGTGCTGCCAGGTTAGAGTTGCTAGCCTCCCAAGACTCGCATTTAGCCTTGACCTGGGCTAGGGACGGGTCATCCAAACACAAGAGTTCACGCTGAAGTGCTTCATTCAAAACAGCTACGATAAGATGGGAGTTGATCAACTCCTCATACGAAATGTCTTGAAGCTCGGCTAGAGTTCCGACCAATTTCAGCCGCACGTATAAGTCGCAAAACGATTCGCCCGGTTTTTGCTTCAACGTGTTTAACTCATGCCTCCTCTGGACAATGTTTATTGATTTGGCGAGATGAGTATAGAGCTTATCCAACTCGCTCTCAACAGATTCCTCGTTGTCCACGTCTAGATATTGAGACAAAGTTTGAATAACCCCGACATCCATACAGCCTCGGAGTTGAGCCCGTTGCTCCAACAGAGGAAATGTGTCCATATTGTTGGACCCATAGAAGTCGTCAAACTTCTGTCTCCAGACTTGGAAATCGGCCAAAGTCACGTCCATGGTGAGAGTGGGAGGCTTGAGAGACGAGTTAATTCGGAACGGTTTTGGTGCATGTTCCACTGTCTGGCTCAAACAAGAATCGGAATCACGATGTGCGACAAGTTCTATGCAACGATGCCTCATTGTGTGGATCTCACGCTTCATAGTCATCAGTCCACTTCGGATTTCTTGGATGTAGATAGTATCCTCATCCTCGTCCTCAGCTCTCTCATCTCTATTTTCCAAACATTGGACCTCAATGTGGGCGTCGCTAAACGCCTCGACGCATTCCATGGTGTCAGCAAATTCGCTCTCAAGCGTGGCAATTTGCCAAGTTTCCCACGAGCATAGATCCAGGTCCTTTTGCACATTGATTGTCGTTCTCAAAGCCTCAAACGATTGCTTGACCTGGAAGCAGAATTGACCTCGACGCCGTCTCAACTTAGCAATTGGGTCGATCTCCATCTTCGGTGCCATGACTCGACAATGTTCCAAATACAAATACAGTTGATCCAGGTTCGTTCCAACTCACTATAGTGAAATGGTCGTCGGCTGCGCCATGTAATATCCCGAATAACTTGATCACGTTCACCGGTAACACAGAGGATCAGAGATGTATATTATCAGAGGGATCATTGTCGATTTTCGTCATTTATATCTCCGAATGCCAGTCTCGAGCAAAGTGCGAGAAAGATCAAGTAAATGAAACAGAGCGGGAAATGTGGATTCAAATGGACATAGAACACAGCCTTTGCATTTTCGTTGGTAATTGGTGCACCGTCTGGACCAACAATAACATTCACCGCACCGTTTCTCTTTGCTCCTGTGAGCATTCACAACATCCCATATTCCACCGTTGGCGAGCCTATTATCGTAATTTGACTTCAAATCCCGCCGTACCCATTTGACACATTTGCTGTGCAATTGCTTATTGACGAGGTGATAGCAGTTAATGTTCTCTCGCCTCGTTTGCCGTTTTCTCCCATTGTTACCAGGCCAGTTTTTTAAACGCTTGTAGTACCTCCGAGTTAAGGAGTGGACGTTAACCGGTATAGAAATGCTCTCGTCCAAGTGCTCAGTTGATGCTCATTCTGAGTAACGTCCGAGCCTTAACTCGGAGGTACGAGCGTTTAAAAAAACTCGCCTCAAGTGGTATTTCTTCATGAGTTGTCTCGGAAATGACAGATTGGTATTTCGGCAAAACGGAGAAGCTTGACGTAGAGTCTAAAGTTCTAAAGGTCTAAAGTTTTGGCCAATCTTCCATAAATGAAACGGGCTAAATACGAGGGATCCTCGTCGTTTTCTGAGCATTTCCCAATTCATATTGCCAAGGTCTTGTGCGACGGCTTGTTGCTCAAAGTTTTTGAAGCAACGTTCTATAACTTGATTGGTATAATCTTGTGCATTGTTACGTGTCAATATTCTGCCATGAAAATCCGTTTTGAATATTATTACTCCCCGGTCCACAAAATTGTTTGCCATGTATCTTAAAAGAATACAAATTGGACAGTATTGACCGAAGTATCCTCCTCACAATGACGCCATAAAGTATATATTTAATGTATCATGTTGGGGTTGTCACAAAAATTTCTCATATATAAACTAGTACCAACTGAATTTTAAGAGACGTTCCCAATGTCACGTTATCATCAACTCTCGTGTGCACAACATTGACAAAATCTTGTGAAAGGATCATTTACCAAAAGGTTTCACAACACAAGTACTCCAAGTTTGGGCTGTCCCTATCAAAGAAAATACTTTTACAAAATTCACAACTGGATGCATATGTATGATGTGTCGCACTATTATAATTTTCAGCGTGTCGTTCCATTCACAAACAAGTTTGTATGCATTCCATCAATAGCCAAAAGAACAGAAAGATGTGTCAAAAGGATCTGAATGTCTATTGAGCACCTTGAATCGAATTTAGCATATTTCATCAAGTACTTATTTCAATGCTGATATAATCTGGCACGCTTAGACGGAATCTACCGATGCTTCAGGTGATCTCAAAGAAGGAACACAAACTAGAAGCAGATCAGTGTGTAAATGCAAGTTTAACTGTCCATTCTTGCTCACACTTTTGTCGCATTTTACACGCTTATTTCCAAGAACCGATCTCTGGACATATCTTTTTTAATGCAATTAGGCATTCAAAATCCATCTGATTTACTCAGAATGATAAGGAGCGCTCGGAAAATAATTTCCCTTTGAGGGCCAAACATCAAAAACATCTGTTTAAAAGTACGAATTGTTTTTTTTTCACACGAAAAAAGTATCTCAAGAGCAAAGATGTCAGCGTTTATAGAAGTAAAAAAGGCAACATCAAACGAATTTTGCAAAATTTCGACCTAATAGTTTCAAGATATCATTTCAAAATCTTTGAAATCAAAAGCCCTAGTAATTGCTCCTAGCTTGGGCCCTCAAATAAATGTCCAAAACCATGTTTCATAAACTTTCATAAAGTTTATTTTATCTTCAGAGACCTTGTGGTCATGAGGACAATTATAATGTATAAGACAAGATGTATGAGCAATTAGTAATGCATATTAATTTTCTCAGGGTCTGTTTGTATCAAACCGATTTTTGAATTCGTTTAGATCTTGACATTTGCGTGCAGGTTTTGGTAGTTTATTCCAAAGTGGGATGACTCGACAAGTGAAAAAGTACTTCCTTGAGTCTAAACTTGCTCTTGGTGTTTGAAGATTACGCATTGTTTTCTCCCGGGTTGAGATTGTGTGCTCGATCGTATGGGAATATTGGTCAGGTCGCAAATAGATAACTTTATTGCGACTCTTGGTCATGTCAGATTGTAAAATGTATAAAACTGTATGTATAAATATCATATACAGAAATCGATTGATAAAAGAATAAAATGGTCAAGACTGATA